>NC_083771.1:15684402-15836902 GCF_963514075.1 Conger conger
CTCTATCCATTGCTTGACACTTTGTAAAAAAACAATTAGATGTGAAAGAAAAGACAGAATGTTTTGTCTACGATGGAGAGAGTCTGCCTTTATAGTGGAACGGAACAGTGATGGGACAGCGGTTATCACACGCGAACATGAGCAATCAAAATCTGATTCAGTCACTTCTATGAGACAGCCTGTCTCCATCACTGAACACAGGAGATCTCAGGATTATTGGGGTCTGTCTGCTTGCGATGCTTGAGGGTTAATAACATGGTAATGATCTTTGGATCAGTTGAAAGATTGCAGGGATTTATGGGGAAATATGGTCTGGATGACAACATAAGCAATGAGTAACACTGAATGCTAATCTGCCTGGGCACTATCTGTCCACTCCTCCTAACTCCTTATCGTGCAGATCATGAAGAGGTCCTGCATTGAGATCTTGGCAGCAGAGCCTTCCTCCATCTGTGCAGGAGGTAAGTCAGGCTCTATCTTACCCAATCTGTGCAGGAGGTAAGTCAGGCTCTATTTTACCTAATCTGTGCAGGAGGTGAGTCAGGCTCTATTTTACCCAATCTGTGCAGGAGGTAAGTCAGGCTCTATCTTACTCAGTCAGGTTTTATGCTCTGAAGGAAATCAAGAGGCTTTATGAAAGAAACACAGAGCAGCTTCCAACACTATTGTCATATGTGTGTTCAGATGACTGCCTATAACGTGTACAGTGGCTTCAGAAAGTATTCAGACCCCTTAACATTTTGCACACTTTATTGCACTCAATGACCAATAATTACATGAAACATGTTTTTAAGACATTTTTGGAAATGTATTAAAAATTATACACTGAAATGTGTAAAAATTGGCTGCATTCATCCTTCCCTCAATTCTGACCAATCACCATGTCCCTGCCGCTGAGAAGCACCCCTATAGCATGATGCTGCCACCACCATGCTTCACCGTAGGGATGGTATTAGTCAGGTGATGTGCAGTGCCTGGTGTTCACCAGACATAGTGCTTGGTATTCTGCCCAAAGAGTTCAATTCTCGTCTCATCAGACCAGATAATCTTTTTCCTCATGCACTCAGTCCTTTAAACGGCGTTTGGCAAACTCCAAACGGGCTGTTATATGCTTTTTATTCAAGAGTGGCTTCCATCTAGCCACTCCACCATGAAGGCCTGATTGATGTGCTGCTGACATGGTTGTCCTTTTGGTAGGTTCTCTCATCTCTGGTGAGGACTTCGGAAGCTTCTTGCTTACCTCCCTGACTGTGGTCCTTCTTGCCGGGTTACTCAGTTTGGCCGGATGGCCAACTCTACGAGAGTCCTGGTGGTTCCAAACTTCCATTCCACAATTACTGAGGCCACTGTACTCCAGGGTACACTTAAGGCATTAGAAGTGGCTTCATACCCTTGCCCTGATCTATGCCTTGCCACAATTTTATCATGGAGGTCTACATAGAGTTCATTGGACTTCATGGCTTGGTTTTTGTCTTGACGTGCAGTGTGAATTCTGGGACCTTATATGCACAGGTGTGTTTAATAAATAATACAAAATAATTTTAATAAATTAGCAGAAATGTATAAAAACATGTTTTCACTTCGTCATTATGGGTCATTGAGTGTAGATCTATGGGAAAAAATGGCATTTTATCCTTTTAAAGTAAAATCACAATAAGGCGTGCACATGGAGTCAGACAGCAGCTGACTAGGTCTAGAAAAAAGAGGAGACAAACAGACAGACAGGATGTTCAACCTGAGAGGAGGAAACCATATGGCCTGTATCAAGGCATGTTATGGCCTGTATCAAGGCATGTTATGGCCTGTATCAAGGCATGCTAACAGATGGAGTCGGCTCATTTTAACTTTTTTCTTTGTCACTTCTTCTTCTTTCTCACCCAGAGTCCTTCCAGGTGGTGGTGAGGGGAAATGGCTTTCTCCATGCTCGCAGTGCAGACCTGGTCCTCTGCAGCTTCCGCATAAATGACTCCCTGACTTTGAGTAAGTTGAGAAAGTTACTCACTCAAAGCTTCTCAGGGCAATGGAGCAACCTGAAGGTATATGACTGGGACCCAGAAGGTTGGTGGTTCAAGCCCGGGTGTAGCCACAATAAGACCCGCACAGCTGTTAGGCCCTTGAGCAAGGACCTTGAGCAATTTCTCCAGGGGGAATTGCCTCCTGCTTAGTTTAACCGATTGTAAATTGCATTGGATAAAAGCATCAGCGAAACAACAAATGATTCATTTACTGCTGATAGCAGCCAGACTTCACTCCTCTATTCCATTTCTCCCTGTCAAGTCCACGTCCATGAATCATAAATAGTGCTATCTGACCAAGCAAAATGCAGTATTTTACACCTTGTTTCCTTGTATCCTCTTGGAGAATCCAAATGTAATTTTCAAGCTTGTGTTAAGAAAAGGGGTGATACTTAAGGGGTTAATTAAATTCAGTAAAAATGTATTGCCAGTTTGCCAATTGATTTTATCTACAATAATTGTTCGTGGTGCCAATAACTTCGACACCTATGATTTTCTGAGAAAAATGAGACTACTTAAAAAACATTGAGTATAGAAACATGACAGTAAATACATTGAAATAAAAGTATATCGTTTTCCAATATGTTTGAATATGACATATAGATTAGTATCCGTGTTTTTTCTTATATGCAGCTTTTTTTCTTCCTTTCATTAAGGGTGCCAATAATTCTGGATCCCACCGTACACATTTCATATTTAATAGTCTGAATAAAAAGTCAAAACATACATGAAAGAATGGATGTGATTTCCAGCATTGTTCACTCCCTCTGTGCTGATTGCTGCACTTCTCAACGCTAGTGCGGAATGGTTCAGTCATCAGCTCAGTGAGACTCTTCTGCTGTGGGTGGTTTTGTGCTTTAAGCCAAAGCTTCAGTGTTTATCCTCCTTTGCACCTTTGCCCCTCCCCTATTCCCGCTGCCTGGAATTTCACTTAAGTAAGCTCAAATGGCGAGCGGCCATGCTGACTGCTGATCGTCTAATAGGCAGAGAATTTTCAGCGCATAAACGGGCCAAAGTGGGGTGGAGTTTCCGCAGGGAAGGAGTCTTGGAAGCGAGGCAGTAGGAGAGAAGAATTTTTCCACACAACACCAGTTATATGCTATCCCATTTAATCATTCTCATTTTCCAATAATAATAACAGAAAGGTAGTCATTTATTTAACTGCTTTGTGCATAAACTCAATATTGGTCATTTTGAAGCTTTATAATTCCAGATGTCAACATTACCCATAACGGCTTACAGAGTTATTGACACCTTCAAAAAATTAAGAAGAAAAGCTGCATATAATAAGCAGCATAGAAAATATGTTATGTTCAAAAGTATAGGAAAACAATACAGTTTTATTTCAATACTTTTATTTTCATGTTTCAATGTTATTTAGGAGGAAATACAAAAATAAATAGCTTTTTGTATGACAGAATATTTTCTTTGGAATCTCGGAATTCGGCAAAATGAGTAGTTGGCTACCACAGTCAGCTGACCGGTATGAACGGGTGTGATGGGTACACACTATCTCCACTGCTGTGACTTTGTCTCTTCTGGCTGTCAACTGTAGGTTGAAAATGCATCCATCCTGGAGATACTGGAATTACAAAGCAGGATAATTGAGTTAGCTGGAGTAAATAAGTAAAATCCAAATATTTTCACCCCATTGTGGGCACACTTTAGTGGTAGGAAACGGTGAGCATTGCTGTGCTGAATGGCCTGTTCTCATCATTATGTTACTTTTTATTTATTTCACTTTATTTTACCATGAAATAGTCCCATTGAGATTTGCATCACTATTACAAGGGAGTCCTGGCCAAAATGGCTTAAAATAACACAGTTAAGAGGAGGAGCGAGAGCTCCTAAGCAGCCGAGAATGGCAGAGATTATTTTTGGATAATAATCAAATGTGGATTGTTTAATGTATAAGTGCAGAAACCATACTTTTTCTATTTTTCTTCAAAATGCAGGACAAAGGATGAAAATTATGTGCAGGGACACATGATCACGCGAAGCTTAACTGCCATCTCTCTTTCACTTCCTGCCCTCAGTGGAGAGGCCGTTGGTGGTGAAGGACACCTACCTGCTTTGTCCAGCCCCTGTCATGCAGGAAGTGGGAACGTGGGTGACACGTTGTTCTCCGCATTTGAACCACACCTCACAACTCAAAATCTGGCAGCACTGTTGGTTTTCTTTTCAGCCCGTTAAATAAGCGATTGGAGTGAGTCCCAGGGTTAGTACTGGCCTGAAGGCCCAGATCGGAGCACACCTGCCACACACTATAATACCCTATAAACTGTGTCAGACATCCCATACACAACATCGCATTCCAGTCTATAGGGTAGTCAAACCCTGTCCAAGTATATGTAACGGTTCTCATTTGGTCAGAGATGAGACGATGACTCCATACTGCTCTTAACCATTTATTGGCTCTCTCTGTAGAAGACAATGCAAAGACAACACAACTGTAGTCTTCTGGTCACCGCATATCAGGTTTACCTCTCAGCAGAGAGACACAGAGCTGCTGAGGGAGGTACGGCAACACCGGAGGTACATACAGCGCGATATGCGATGACCCAAAACATCACAGGTGGCTCCAGAACAAATACAGGCTGGGGTTCCTCACTTCGGGCAAAATTCACATTTACATGAATCCCATTTCTAACTCTGTTACATATACATATTCCATATTTCATAATCTGAAGAAAACGTCTCAGCAACAACAGCAACCAGCAACAACAGATCTGTGTTTTCTTTCCTCTCTTCTCTCTCTCAGGTCAGCCACCCTCCACGTCAGCTTGAACAACGGCCTGAGCTTTATATCCAGCTCAGTCACCATCACCACCACCGGCTGTGTAAGCTAACATCAGAAAAAAACCCACGATACACCCATTCCACGCATCACTTCCTGTTCAACCATCTTTCAATATTTCAATGGACTAACCTCTGGCCAGTTTGTGTGTTCCCTTCGTCTTTTCTGTTTCTTAATGACAGGAGGTTCTGTTTCTCTTTGATTCACAATACAAAAGTTACATGTGTCACATTCAAAATCTCACTCCTGCCCAACTCTTGTCCTTCCTGCATACTTTTACAACACATACTCCTTTATCCACCCTCTTTTCCCAACTCCCCCTTTTTCTCTCCCTTAATCCCTCCACCCCCTCTGTCATCACAATTTTTCTCTTCCTTCCCCCTTTTCACCCCGTTCCTTTCATTCCTTTACTTCCCCCTCACCGTCCCTCATTCTGCCCCTCACTCTCCCTCATTCTGCCCCGCACTCTCCCTCACTCTTCCCCTCATTCCCCCTCTCTACCCCTCACTCTCCCTCATTCTGCCCCTCACTCTCCCTCTCTGCCCCTCACTCTCCCTCATTCTACCCCTCACTCTCCCTCTCTGCCCCTCACTCTCCCTCACTCGGCCCTCATTCCCCCTCTCTGCCCCTCACTCTCCCTCTGTGGCCCTCATTCCCCCTCTCTGCCCCTCATTCCCCCCAGTCTGACGGGACGATCCTGGCTGTAGCCCTGCTGGTCCTCCTGCTCCTGCTGGTCCTGGCCGTGCTCTGGTGGTTCTGGCCTCTATGCTGCACTGTGGTGAGTCTGCCACAGAGGGAGCATGCACAGAGCTGGTGAAACACAGAGGGGGCATGCACAGAGCTGGTGAAACACAGAGGGGATAGGCAGAGAGCTGGAAACACAGAGGGGATAGGCACAGAGCTGGAAACACAGAGGGGATAGGCACAGAGCTGGGGAAACACAGAGGGGGCAGGCACAGAGCTGGAAACACAGAGGGGATAGGCACAGAGCTGGAAACACAGAGGGGATAGGCACAGAGCTGGGGAAACACAGAGGGGGCAGGCACAGAGCTGGAAACACAGAGGGGATAGGCACAGAGCTGGAAACACAGAGGGGATAGGCACAGAGCTGGGGAAACACAGAGGGGGCAGGCACAGAGCTGGAAACACAGAGGGGATAGGCACAGAGCTGGAAACACAGAGGGGATAGGCACAGAGCTGGGGAAACACAGAGGGGGCATGCACAAAGCTGGAAACACAGAGGGAGCAGGCACAAAGCTGGAAACACAGAGGGAGCATGCACAGAGCTGGGGGATCAGAGGGGACAGGCACAGAGCTGGGGGATCAGACACAACCATGACGGTGGGTACTGTACAGAGAGCAGTTTGAGGAGGATGGTAAGACGAGGCTAATGTTTCCATTAAATTACATCCTTTCTGCCTGCGCCCGCCTGAAGGTCCAGACACGATGTCATTTCCTGTGCTGGATCAGCACACAGAATGTTCCGTAACAAAATCCTGAAGGAAGGAACGTAAGTGCGTTGCTCAGACTAAACCGGTACATCCTGGGGAGAGTTTGCTCTATAGGTTCTGTTAGGGGCCAGTTAAGAAAAACAAGCAAGTGCTTTTGGAGTAAAGGACAAAGTGTGCTAAACACAGGGCTTCCTGCTCGTCTTTAGCAAACAACCCAAAATCAGTCAACCATCAATCAAACAAGATTCCTGCTATTGTGGGTGCGCAGAGAACAGCAGCAAAAAAATCCTGCTCAGTCTGGGGGATCTGATCAGTTTAGGGAAAGTCTTTGGGATGAAAAGCTGTATTTTATGGGGTAACACAGTGTATAGAACCTGTGGACCCCTGGGAAAAGGATGGGTCAGCAATGTTGCCAGAAGCCTGCAAAAAAAAACCCTGCTTTTATTCTGATCGGACCACTTGGAGACCCCAGGGCTAATCTTAAACTTTTTCCCCTCGTCCTGGTTAAATTATCCGAACTTCCATGTGTGCTTATTATTATTTACACAGCTGGATATTTCCTAAGGGAGCTCAGTTGAAGTGCAGGGAGAGGGGGCCCAGCCAACCCTGCAGTCAGAGCCCCTGGGGTCATCGATAAAACAGCTGTATGCATATCCCTATACAACCCCATACATATCAGTGTAATGTACTCTATCATAGTTGGTTTTGCAGAAGTCATTTTGCTGTGTAAGGAGTCCCAAGTGGGTTTTATGAAAGAACAGGAGGTGGGTGTCTGTCATCGCCTGCATTTGTCAGCAGAGTGGCACAACCGAGGGAGAAAATAATGAAAAGGCGGGATATTTATAAAGCCTTTCTTTATGAATACATTTCTCATTTCTCAGACGCCCAGCCTGTATGGACTCCTATGACCAGCCACGGATACTCCTCTGTCACCGCTTAAGTCCTGATCCGTCCAAAATTCCAGTGTGTTATTAAAAACCTTTGTCTTAGACTTCTGCCTCTTACTTAATCCTTCTGTTTTGTTTCGACCCGTAGTTTCTTGACCCATTTTGGCTTATTGACTTTGTTTCTGGATTCGGTTTTTGTTTGACTTGCCTGTTTGTTATCGACCCTTTGCCTGAACTTTCATTAACAAACTCTCTGCTGATTCTGTTCGCTGGCTATCAATACTCTGCCTACAAGATAATAAAGACTTTGAACTCACCTCTGTGATCTCACTACTGGGTCTATTGTTCTGGAACCTGACCGTAGAATTGTTTGAAACCTTGCCAGTGTTCTGAGTATAACTGGGTTGAGATTTCATTTAGTTTGGTAGAAACAGGCATCCATGTAGCCTCTACAGTTTAATGTTATGCTCTTTTCACATCTACAGTATCCAGGTAGCCTCTATTTATAGCCTATGGGGAAAGCATACAGGAGTCAATATCGGTCGCTATGGTTACAGGTTATGTCTGGTCCGTTCCATATCATGGAGTTCACTGATTGGATCAATCGACATTTACATAATTTTGTGTGACTGCACATTACTTTACAAAGAGCTTACGGCCAGCGAGCTACGTTTTGTGCTAAGGACACACGGTGCAACCACATTTAATAGTTGGCTAGTAGAAAACTAACTAGTAGCTACTAAGCCTGTTGTGTGAGCGTTGCATTCCTTTGCATTCCAACTTAACTTAAGCTGGTGCAACCCTTCTCAGAAGCCCCAAATGGAGAGGCTGATCTTCATTTCTCCATCCCCAGAATCACGCTAATACTTCATTTTCATGAATTCTAATACTAATACTTCTATTTAATTCTTTTTTTTTTTGTCTCTCTGCCTGGAACAAAATGTTTTTTAGGCTTTCAATGGGATTCAGGCTTCTGTTTGAGCTGGGGAAGTAAGCTTTGAGGAATGAGCAGAGGGAGAAGCGGTCCAGTTAGGTTATGAGGCCCTATTGTCCAGGATTTTTATTATCCCATTCTAGTGCACTAACACACAACATCACATAGCCAGTAAGCAACTGCTTAGCAAGCAGAGAGGACTGGAAGACCATACAGGATTTGCTCCAACAAACCACGTGCTGATTTTTTTTCATCAATGATTTTGTGCCAGATGTATGTGACTTCAACAGAGACAGCAGATGTTTTCCATAGCTACTCAGACTCTCGGCCTGCCTCTCTCCTCTCTCTCAAAAACACATCAGGCTTCATATTTCATTTACAGTATTTTGAATTACTGTGGTTCCTTCATCCACTGAGCTCTTTACTAAAAAGGGCTAAAAATGGGATTTACATTTTCTGATTTGTGATACAATTATGTGGACTTTTGTAGAATATTGTATTGTACGTGCTGACATATGAAATATGGTTCACTTGTAACCACTCACTCAATATTCTCCCTATCTTGTTTTTCCATCTCATTCTGTGTCCCCATGCTCCTGTTCTTTTGTTGTATAATGAAAGAGAGCATGCCTTACCAAATTAGAATGTGTGGTTGTCTCTCTCTTCTAACAGATCATCCGTGAGCCTCCTCCCCCAGTGATAGAGGACAGTTCGGTGAGAGTCTGTGGGTGCTATTCTACTACTCTGCTCCTCCAGAGACATGTCTTCTGACCGCACCAAGGCAGAAGAACAACAACTTGAACTGAAATTATTTACTCTTTCTTTTTACCGTTTCAATGATATACTGTATGCTTTTATGATTTAATGCTCAAACTTAATTGTATATACTATATTTTGTCATTCTATGCTTACTATGCTTTATCATGTTTTACTTCATGATATTTTATTTTATATTATATTTGAGCTTCATTTTAATGTATAAAATGTGCTATATAATAATAATAATAATAATAATAATAATAATAATAATAATAATAATATGTATTATTCTGTATTATTATTATTATAACTAATTTCACAGACAGTTCAGTACAATAACAAAGAAAGTTGCTGGTTATTTTCCTTCCACCCTTTCTCTGTCTTCCTTCTCTCGCCCCTACACTCTGTCTCCCTCCTCCTGCTCCCTAAAAAACAGGAAATGCCAAGAGTTTAATCTGTCTTCCAAGGCTCTCAGCTTCAGCCAATCGAGAGCCTGCACTGGTGATACAGAGATGAAGTCATAGCGGTCCTCCCACTTTCCCTACCCCTCTATATTCCCCTTTCTCCCTTTACAACTTCAGTTTGAGCCCTTTCTTCTCTGTTATTCTATGTCCTTTTCTCTCACCTTCCCACTCATTCCCTTCCTCTGTCTTTGTTTCTGGATTTTACTCACACCTGTTTCATCTGCTTCCCTTCTTCTCATTGCATCGCATCCTCTCTTTCCCCTTTTTGTATTCCTGCCATCCTTAAAGAGGGCAGGAATACAAAGAGAGATGGCGAAATCGTCCTTCATCTAGATGTTCGCTCTGTATTTATTCATTATATTCTTTAATCATTCTTGCCCCTGCTCAATTACAGACATATATCTCTTTGACAGCCTTTGAAAATCCAAAATGCTTGTCAAGAATATAAATTGCACTATACATTATTTAGTTAATATGTGGGAATGCCAGGTGGGCCATCCTGTTAAGGTACTGTTCAAGTGTGTGGATGCCCCCCTCAGACTGTAACCATAACAAGTGCCAATGTCCACTCTGACTGAGATACAGAATGCCATCTCAGGTAGGACCCCCTAACAGCACGCGTCTGTTTGTCTGAGCCTGGTAAAATCAACTGCTTGTGCTGACATAGCCGGTCCTCGGTGTGCAACTGCAGCAGTGGTTGCAGTGTGTTGCAGTTGCACACCGAGGACCGGGGTTTGATTCCCGGTCCTGCCAAAAGGCTCTCGTGGAGCAGCATAATCGGACGGAGGGATTGGGCAGGGTTAGCGGATCGCCGCGTGCAACAGCACCCCGGGGAATCATGGTCACGAGCATGAGATGAAGCGGCTTGAAGAAGGCGTGTTGCTCTCCTTCGGGCTGCCGAGGGATGGGGTGTGGGCGATGTATCCCCCAGCTAATACTAATTGGATTAGATGGGGTATAATTGGCTACCAAATTTGGAGAAAAATAAAAAAAATGAAAAATAAAATGTACATATCTGAGCTGCTTCTGTTGCTGTTCGGTGTGGCATCATATTTGGAAAGAGATGTGACAGGTTGTGTAAATTTTTAGTGAGAAAACGAGCGGCCCTTGTGACCCCGCTCCCTCACAGGTGACCAGCATTTAAAAACGCTATCAAATCTAGAAAATGTGTCACATCTCAGAAAATTTTTCTGGATGAATAGATAGTACTCTGGGTAAGTGGAAGCATACTTTCATTTCATGTTTGGGTGAACTGCCCCTTTTAAGTGGATGGAGGTGATTTAAACTAATCATGGTTTTTCTTTGCTTTTTTATAGTTGGATGATGTAAGTCTGTGATGGACATTGCATTGTCGCTTCTAAAATCATTCATGAACCTCTCTTGTTCTAGGATGAGGAGGAAGATGGGATGCCCAAAAAGAAATGGCCAACAGTGGATGCCTCCTACTATGGGGGCAGAGGTGTGGGTGGGATTAAAAGAATGGAGGTAAGGTTAGGAGGACGAAGGGAGGGGTGAATTTGGATAGGAGGGTGTGATGTTTTTGATGCATGGCAGAGGGAGTGGGGAAGAGTTTGGGGGGGTGAGCACTGTGATGTAATGATGGATGGGGTTTGTCCAGGTGCGTTGGGGGGATAAGGGCTCCACTGACGAGGGGTCGAAACTGGAGAAGGCACGGAATGCTCAGGTGAAGATGCCGGAGCAGGAGTATGAGATGCCCCCAGTCCGTACCCTCAACAACGGCATGCGTAAGCCACTGCAGCCTCGGAAATGGTACTCCCCGATCAAGGTATGGTCCGGATTCGGGTGGGGTAGGCAGGGGGTAGGGTAGGGTAGGAAGAGGGATTGTATAATCAATCTAGAGGTTCTAGATTGTATGTTAGATCAGTGAACGTGTGGGTGCAGATCTTTGGAACAAAAATACACACACACACACTCACATGCACACACACACACACACACACAGCTCCTCACAGTCCACTTTCTATAAATACTTTGTTCATCTAGACGGAAGTCTGGCCAAACAGACAGCAGAAGAATGTAAGACATACATTACACCACATGATACTAAAGCAGAAAGAAAATGTAATTTTCTAAATCTGATATTTTCTTTCTTTCTGGCTGCCTGTTTTGCTCATTACAAATTTGCTACTGGGCTCCAGTGGCTGCTAGAGAGGAGAGGAAAGAAATGTGTTTCGTAACTGTGGTACTCCAGGATCCTAAGTCCAGCTCAGGCCTGTTTATAATTAGCCATTCCGGAAGCAGACTAAGCTTGTCACACACTGCTCTGCACGTCTGTCACTGCTGAAAATCACCACACTGAATACTGGAGACAACACACTGTTAAAACTCAAAACAATGCAACTCAATGCAATTTCTGTTACTTTGGCTCTGCACTCCAGTACATTGAATTTGAAACAATGAATATGAAGTTAAATTGCAGCCTGTCTCCTATAATTTGAGTGTATTTATACCAATATCAGGTGATCCCTATAGGAATTACATTGCTTTTTCTACAAAGTTACCCCATTTTAGGGGAGCAAAAATAATTGGACAGTTGGCTTTAGATTTTTTTAGGTGTACATACATACATACATACATACTCCATACCTTTTGCAACACTTTTTTGTCTTTGCACTTTTCACCTGTTTATTTACTTGCATACCTGTTTTTCTGTAGTTGTATGTGATGTTAGGTTATTGCGTTTACTACTGTATGTACTGTCCTTTTATGTTGATTGAAAGATATACCCAGCAACTAATCTGGGATTAATAAAGTTTATTTCATTGAACTGAATTTAATTGACAGGCTTGGGATTGGAGAGTAGGGATAAAAGAATAAAGGATGTTGGAATATAAGGATAAAGGAATTAAAAAACAATATGGCATTCAGAATGATGTTTAATTGCTCTGTACTCTGTATCTGACTCAAGGGTAAGCTGGATGCACTGTGGGTTTTGGCGAGGAAAGGTTATGACCGCGTGTCTGTGATGAGACCACATCCTGGAGACAAGGTGAGACAACCAGCCATCACTGTATCTACAGAAGCTGCATTCATTAGTTGATGCAGATATTTTTTTGCATTCATGGATTTTAACCAAATGGATTGTTAATGAGAAACGTCAGAGGAGAATGGCCAGACTGGTCAAAGCTGACAGGAAGGTGACAGTAACGCAAATAACCACACATTACAACAGTGGTATGCAGAAGAGCATCTCTGAACACACACCACATCATAACTCTTAAGTGGATAGGCTACAGCAGTAGAAGTCTAAAAATGTAGTCTAAAAAACACCTAATACAGTTCTCACTGACAGCTTATTGGGTCATTTCAACACTTCCTGTTTCACTAGCATATAAAAATGAGGTGACAAGCATGCAAAATCCCTTTGTGAACCATCAGCATGGGAAAAGCCAAAGAACAGTCCATTTAGAAGACACTGGTGATAATTGAGCAATACAAGCCTGTAAATAGGGATCAAGAATACATAAACGGTTAAACATACCACTTAGCACTGTAAGGGCAACAATAAAAAGGCGTGAACATGGAATGGTTGCAAACTTGCCAGGAAGATGAAGCACATATTTTCATAATCAAAAAAAAAAAAAAAACATTACCTAGCTTATACATTCTGATATTATGGGTATTATGACATGGCAAATACTTTATTTTGCTTATTAAAGTATATTACCATTTTTATCCTGAAAACAAAAAGTGTTTGCACTTCGCTCTACGTGGCAACCTCCATCAACAATTCAAACACTTTCCACTTTCCATTCACAAGCTTTTTATTATGCTTATTTATAATCATAGTGAATAATAATGACATATTTAGAGAATATATTTACATGCTCACTGATATAAAATGGGGTCTGGAACAGACCCCAGAGTGTGGTCAGACTTGCTATAATTTCCACACATCTATCACAGCGGAAAAAAAGCTGACTCATGACTCATCAATAATTTGCGGCGATGGACTAGCGACCTGTCCAGGCTGTATTCCTGCCTTTCGCCCAATGTATGCTGGGATAGGCTCCAGCCCCCCTGCGACCCTGTTCAGGATAAGCGGGTTAGGATAATGGATGGATGGATGGATCATTCATTCAGTATGAGTTTTAGAGACTGGGAGCAGTGACTGCTGCTACAGCCACCCTGCTGTAATGCCCACTGCTGGAGGCAGGTTTGGGTGTGTGTTGGCAGAATGGCAAATCTTTCTCCAGAGGACAACTCTATATCTGAATGGCCAGCAGAATGCCAGGGAGGTGACAATACTGATATCTGATACGGACATGGCGAGTCTAGAATAATAGTAACAAGTATTGCAAAGCATTGTACGTTGTGTATACTTAAATCCTGCTCTCTCTCTCTATCTCTCTCTCTCTCTCCCCGCAGGGCCGTTGCATTAACTTCACAAGAGTGAAATCCAGCCCACCCTCCCGCTACCCATTCTACAACCACAACCCCTCCATTTCACTGAACTACACCCACTACCCCCCAGCCTCCCCCACCGCCACACTGCCCCCCCTGCCCAAAACTCCACCCCCCTCCTCAATCTATTACACACTTCCGCTAACCCGCGCCCCGCCTCAGAGCTCCCTAGATTTCGCCATGCCTCTGCCACCACCCTCTCCACCACCATCAACGCCCCCTGCATCACCTGCCCATTTGCCCCCGCCGCCTCAGGCACCCCCGACCTGCAGGGCCCCACCCCCTGACCGGCCTCCACCACGCCCATCACCTTAAGGATTACCTTTTTGCCTTTTATCATATGGGAAATTAACCATGTGGTTAACTGTAGAATGTGTGCCCCCCTCCACCCTCCCTCATCTTTTTTTCTGCACCACACTTTAAATCTAAAGAATAAATATATTTTTCACATTTACATTTTTTGTTTTTTAAATACTTTTTCAAAAAACCTTGGAAAACTCTTGGCAGACTGCCGCAGGATGTCACAGATCAGGATCACATCAGAATGCAAATAATTCTTTAGTGCCATCTTTTTATAGATGAGTGGCAGCATCACCACAGGGGCCATTATAAATCTGCTTCAGAGAGGAAACAGAAAGGGGATGGAGAACTGAAGTGCCCCATGAAAAGATTGTGCACTGGGTCCCACCACCCCGTGCTACCACATTCCTGCACAGTTACAGCACAATTTCTGAGGGCCCCAAGTAGTCACCTGTCCTAATCTGTTTCTGAGGCCCCTTGAGATGTGTGGAACTGTTGGGAGTCTGCTGTGACCCAGAGGAGACAGGGACTATGCTCCTGCAAAGGTGTAGTTGGAGAATGGAGGGGTGTGGTCTGCGGACTTCATCTTATTCATTCGTCCTGTCTGCATTTGTGAGAGGGTGTTGTTGAGTGAGAGACGCTCTGCTTGTATACCAAAAGGACGTTTTTCTGCATCATTATTATTTGTATACACTTTTGAAACCGATTTTAATTATTGAGGGCTGACCAAGATGAGCAAGGATGTGGACAGGGAACCGTTATTACCTTAGTCCTTAACAGAGGACGGTTTGGGCAGGGAACCCTTCATGCCTTAGTCCTCAACAGAGGAAGGTTTGGGCAGGGAACCATTAATGTCTAAGGCCCCAGCTGAGGAAGGTTTGGGCAGGGAACCCTTATTGCCTAAGGCCCCAGCTGAGGAAGGTTTAGGCAGGGAACCCTCAATGTCTAAAGCCCCAGCAGAGGAAGGTATATGCATGGAACCCTTAATGTTTAAGGCAAAGCACGGGACGGTTTGGGCGGGGAACCCTGAATGTCTAAGGCCCCAGCAGAGGAAGGTTTGGACAGGGAACCCTTACTGCCTATAGCCCCAACAGAGGAAGGTTTGGGCAGGGAACCCTTAATGTCTTAGTCGTCAACAAAGGAAGATTTGGGCAGGGAACCCTTATTGCCTAATGCCTCAGCATAGGAAGGTTTGGGCCGGGAACCCTTAATGCCTTAGTCCTTAACAGAGGAAGGTTTGGTCAGGGAACCCTTACTGCCTAAAGCCCCAACAGAGGAAGGTTTGAGCAGGGAACCCTTCATGTCTTAGTCCTCAACAAAGGAAGATTTGGGCAGGGAACCCTTATTGCCTAATGCCTCAGCATAGGAAGGTTTGGGAAGGGAACCCTTATTGCCTAATGCCTCAGCATAGGAAGGTTTGGGCCGGGAACCCTTATTGCCTAATGCCTCAGCATAGGAAGGTTTGGGCCGGGAACCCTTAATGCCTTAGTCCTTAACAGAGGAAGGTTTGGTCAGGGAACCCTTAATGCCTTAGTCCTTAACAGAGGAAGGTTTGGGCCGGGAACGCTTATTGCCTTAGTCCTTAACAGAGGAAGGTTTGGGCAGGGAACCCTAAATGTCTTAGTCCTAAACAGAGGAAGGTTTGGGCAGGGAACCCTTAATGCCTTAGTCCTTAACAGAGGAAGGTTTGGGCAGGGAACCCTTAATGCCTTAGTCCTTAACAGAGGAAGGTTTGGGCAGGGAACCCTTAATCTCTTAGTCCTCAACAAAGGACGATTTGGGCAGGGAACCCTTATTGCCTAAGGCCCCAGCATAGGGAGGTCTGGGAAGGGAACCCTGAATGCCTAAAGCCCCAGCATAGGAAGGTTTGGGCAGGGAAGCCTTACTGTCTAAGGCCCCAGCAGAGGAAGGTTGGGGCAGGGGAGCCTTATTGCCTTAAGCCCCAGCAGAGGAAGGTTTGGGCAGGGAACCCTTAATGCCGTAGTCCTTAACAGAGGATGGTTTGGGCAGGGAACCCTTAATGCCTTAGTCCTTAACAGAGGAAGGTTTGGGCCGGGAACTCTTAATGCCTTAGTCCTAAACAGAGGAAGGTTTGGGCAGGGAACCCTTAATGCTTTAGTTCTTAACGGAGGAAGGTTTGGGCAGGGAACCATTAGTGCCTTAGTCCTTAACAGAGGAAGGTTTGGGCAGGGAACAATGAATGCCTTAGTCCTAAACAGAGGAAGGTTTGGGCAGGGAACCCTTAATGCTTTAGTTCTTAACGGAGGAAGGTTTGGGCAGGGAACCATTAGTGCCTTAGTCCTTAACAGAGGAAGGTTTGGGCAGGGAACAATGAATGCCTCAAGCCTCAACAGAGGAAGGATTGGACAGGGAAATTGACCTGTGTGCTGATATGTGCTAGATGTACAGTACATACATTTTGCCTTGGATTGATTGGAAATTAATTAACATGTGCAAAACAACGTCCCATCCCCATGAAACAAAAGATTACATACTCTATAGAGAACTGCAGAATGTACAAGAGTTGATTATTACATACTCATGCATGTGCACCACAGTGTGTTATAGTGTTTTTACATTATTTTTCAATCCTGTATCAATGTTTCATCTTAAATCATTATAAGGGGCCATTTGTCTCCTTTTTTATTCACAGAAATGACTTATGAGTATGTATAGTTTTGCCTGGTACACATTTGTTCACATCAGTATTTCATTGCAAAATAAAAGAGAACAACTTATGTTACAATGTTTTGTATTCCTAGCGCCTTGTTTTGCTAATCATTGTCTTGCTTAATTTAACTACTTTAACTACTAACTTATCTACGTTGCCCCCTTAAATTATTTCTCAAGTAATCTTTGCGCTCATATACAAAAAACTGTCACATAACAAAACGGCAATGCCAGATTGTTCATAAGACATTCTGCTAGTGAGGACAGCAGCATAGATACTTATCACCCTCTTATTTGCAAAGCAGGGCAATAAACCTCCAGCCTTCCACTCTGCTTATTTACCTCGCCACAGACTCAGACAATAAAAGGCATATTCTAATAATCCTTGATACCATATCTCTATGTTCCAATATAAGAACAAAAATATACAATTCACAAATTGCATGAATATACTTTTTTTTTTCCTCACTCACTTTTATTGCATGTCCAGCCAACATATTTCTGGTTTGGGAGAAATATAGTTTGTTTTGCAAATTATTATATACAAACATATGTAAGGGATCAAATATCCCACCTGGTTATGAATCTACAACTGTTTATTTTGTAATGTATTCAGCCATTTTCCAGAAAACTATCTATTTGCTGGGACTATACATAAGCACATGCCATCTTGAACTACGTCTTACTGTTGCATAAATGCATTGCTTGGTCTTTTCAGTACTAAACTAATGTAAAACATGGTAAGCTTCTTTCCTACCCTTTCCAACAATGTATAATGTGTCATATTCAGGTGACAGACAGTTCGGCATTTACATAGCAGAATGAATATACAGGCCTGTAATTACAGGATTTGGACTTACTGAAGATAAGCCTGTAATTGTACTGGCTGATGGGGCTCTGGTTAACTGGTTAATTTTTAAATAAAGTTCCATTGTAAGTGTGATGCAGGTTAGTTTGGAAGCATTAGGGAGAGTAATCCTTTTTGGAGAGCTTTTTGGACACTTTGGACATGCAATATAAAAACATACTCTCCATGTTCATTTTCTTTACATTTTGTATCAACAAATCTGTTTTAATAGAAACATAGTTATTACTAATGTGTCTGGACAAGAAGATATCCAGATGTTTTGTATTTGGAGAGATTTGGGGATACCTGAGGACATCGGGATGCAGTTTTGGAAAAACTCATGTGGAATTTGAATGCCTGGTGTATCTTTACCATATTTTGTACATACATTTACATCAAGTTTGTGCACAAATATAATGCACTTCTCGGTTGGTCCTTGACTTAGAAATTGACATATTTCTAAACAATAAAAACATTTGTAATTATTTTGTATTTTAGTGTATCTTTTGTGTATGTAAATGCTCTGACATAAATTTGTTCTGTCTCAAATTTCTGAATAAAGCCTCTTTATTCATTTAAGTCTTCAATCATGTATGTGCAGTAAATAGTTTTTGAGATATTTACACTTTGATAAGACTAGTACAAAATAGGGGGCAAAGTGGAAAGGGTTAAGGCATTTCTCAAATCTGCGCAACCTTCAAGTAGAACACTGCAAAAATGGGTGGGTTTGCTACATTAGGGTTAAACTAGCCATGGCTGAAACTCTGTGTGATTAAACTAATCCCAGATCAGTTGTTTGGGCTCAACTGAGGTCAGGGAAAATGTACATGAAAATGTATTCTGATGCAAAATACAAAATATCCGAAATGTCCAAAATACTGCAACCAAAATATGTATTAAAATAAAATATTGCATTTTGTATTTCCTGGTAAGCATTAGATTGGTGGCTCAAAAGCCTTCACTCAAGATACAATGCCTGCCAAAAGTATGGCAACAGTAAAAATAACAATTTGTATTTGAGATCAATAGGAAATATTTCTATATGTGTTACCATTTTAGAGAAACAGCTCTTTTTGTGTTCCCATTTTCTGCTCTGCAGAAGCAAGTTCACAGATGAGTGACAGGTGCTAACTGTTGTTTGGGTGTTTCCTTTTGCATGAATTGGAAATCCACCATACGCAAAAGACTTCAACAGCAGACCAGAGGCTACACTGCAAGGTGCAAACTTCTCATCAGCAGCAAGGCCAGATAAGAGTTAGCCTCTCTCTCACCCGGAGTAAGAAATTAAAGGCCAGATTAGAATTCGCCAAAAAAGTCAAACAAGCCAGATGGTCTGGAACAACGTTTTATGGATAGATGAGACCAAGATAAACCTTCATCAAAACAGCAGAAAGCCAAAAGTGTGGGCAAAGGAAGGAACAGCCCATGGTTCAAAGCATCCCCTGTATCGATGACATATGGAGGAGGTAGTGTGTGCCATGGCTTTGGCATGTATGGCTGCTTCTGGAACAGGCTCACTTGTCTTTATTGATAATGTAATGCAGGATGGAAGCAGTAGAATGGCCAGCACCTCATACTGCAGCAAGACAATACCCAAACCACAAACACGCTCTGTACACAACCAAAACATTCATCAGTGGGGAAAAAGTGGACAGTTTTGTACTGGCCAAGTCAGTCACCTGATTTACACAGAAGACAGAAACTCCCCAAAACAAAGATCAACTGAGGGCAGCTGCAGTAAGAAAGAAGATGCCAAATGATTGGTAATGTCAATGGGTTGTAGACTTGATGCAGTTATTGCATTTAAGGGCTATTCTACCAAATATATATTTTTTTGTTCCTTTCAAGGGAGACTAATGAGTTTGAGGAAGGGTGGGAAAAGTATTTTTGGTATTTTGATCAAGTATTTTGGAGATTTCTTTCTCCACCATAAAATACAAATGGAAAAATACTATTTTGTATTTCAAATACGTATCAGAAATATTGCCCATCCCTGACTGAAGTCAGTGAACTCATTTGATCTATATGAATACAGATGATCTTCTGCATGCTGGCCTCAAATCAGAACACTTCAGCAAATGCACAGACTATTTAGTTTTGAGACTGGTATCCATGAATTGCTCTCAGCCCCAGGTTGGCTTTACTGGCCCTCGTCACAATAATTCAGTCCGTTCTGGCCCATTCCACTGTAAACAGTTAAAACTTCTTAGGTTCAAGGAGGGCTACAAGAAAAGCAAAAAACAAATGCCTTGAATTAACTATACGATATTACTGTGTATCCACTGCTCAAATTCCTTAGAGGAATGAAAATATTTATTTTCTTAGTTGTAATTATACTTCATACTGATATATTTAATAGTTACCATTTTAATTGGTATTTTGGCCAGGTTGTAGGTTAGCTAGCTAGCTTGCAAATGGTAACATTGTAATTAAAAGCAGTATGCACGCATAGGTTGGAAACAAGGACATATATTTCCACCCCCAATATTTTTGTATGAATTGCTAAACTGTTATTATGGTTATTTTATTTTGCTCTTGTCAGTGTGACAGGTTGAAATACTAAAGATGTTGAAGAATGGTAACGTTACGGTTGAAATATCATTTAAATGTCATCATTAAATAACATCAAACTAGTTAGCTAGTTGACGTTAGCTAGTTAACGTTAGCTGACTAAATTGAAGACTAGTGACTAGCTTGCTAGCTAGCTAACGACCGTTAGTCTCAACAAGAAATAAATTGCTTGAATGTTGTGTTTCTTTAATATAATATGCCCCCCTTGTACTACTAGCTAAATCTATTTTGCCAAGTTAGTCACCGAGTTAGTCAGCTAACGTAACGTTGTAACAAATGGTTTGAAAGAATGTGTATTTACGTAATAATATGTGTAGGTGCTGGTACATAATTCCGATAGTAGTATAAATTAGACATTTTGTGTGACACGTTGATTGATGCAAGTACTCAAGACAATAATTCATTCATATAGTTTCCAAAAACTCTTTACAATGTTACATGTAAACTTTCTTCTCATGTCACATCGTGACATCCCTGTGTCTGACCCCTCTGTTGTTTTTTAAAAATATTTAATTTAAAAGAGCATTTTTCTTATGACGTTATTTCGAGTATTTTTCGTTATGTTGAGTTTGTGTTCTCTGTATTAATTCAGATGAAGACTTCCATGAAGTGACTGGATAAGTAAGATGCATCAGAGCTGGCGAGAATGTATTATCATCATTTTAATTCATTTTATAATTTTAATCATATTAAGTTAATTTGTTAGACATCCGTGACCACAAATTCTTGAACAGGCTTAGTTACAGGTCAGAGCATTATTTATTGTGATGAATCTCAGCAATAAATCTAATGCATGTGTTACTTATCCAGTCACTTCATGTTCTCTTCTTCTCAGATTGAAACAAGCCTGTAAAATGGTATTATGTTGGTGTGCCATGGCATGGATTGCTCTAAACCTTGTAGTATGTTCTGCAGAACACAGTCCATGACTTTAATGGCCTTAAATATGATCAAACAATTTGTTTTTATTCTTGGCCCATAAACATCTAACTGTCATATGATAACAATATATGATGTAGTGTATGATATACTATGTAATTCAGATTAGTCATAATTGGTGTAATTTTGAAACTTTTCAGTGCACTGTGAGCTAAAACAGACAGTGTGGCATGGAAAATGGAATGGAATTATCTGAGTCTAGTGTGTGGATGTCCATTCCATTTTCCATATTCCTAGCCCATATTCCATGCCATATTTTTGCTACACTGCCTGTTTTAGCTCACAGCTCACAGTAAGAGGCTCAGAATTGTGCCCTTTGTGTCAATTTATAGGAAGATTTCATCATCTGCCCCAATTCAGCTGGAAGACACTCCTAACCAGATATCTTTGGAGAAAGTATCATATATTCCCATTTCTAAAACTTGGAAGAAGCCATCGCAACTCAGTACAACATGAGAGGGACCAACTTTTTTACGATTCATTATTATTAGAAACTGTAGTCCCTATGGAAGTAATTAACTGTGCTTGGCAGTTGAGGAATTGTACTTTTTGCGTGTATTGTACTTGTTTTGCATGTTCGTATAAAAAGGTGGGTCAATTATAAAGCAATTGAGCTGAAATGAGATGGAGTGTGTGAAAGAGAACAGGGGAGAGAACAGTGGAGTCTCCACAGGGAGCAGCGCTGTGTCTCATTAAATCCTGCAATAACTAATCAGTGTGTGTGTGTGTGTGTGTGTGTGTGTGTGTGCGCTTGTGTTCACCCAGGCTAATTCTAATATTTGCAGTACATGCAATTCTGACAAGGCAGAAAGAAAACTTGCCACGTGCAACAATCACTTCCCTACAGTATGTCTGCCCCCTGCTGTGTATTTCTGCAAATGCAACATTCCTCCCCCCAGTCCATGACTGGGTTGGATTCCCCTCCCTTGCCATCTACCTTTGAGGGAGGTATTTTCTTAATAGGTCTAACTTCTGCAAGGGAGGATGACCGATCAGGGCCTCAATAGGAAGTGCTGTGAATGTCAGGGTCCAGCAGTGTGTCTGTAGCAGTGAATGTCAGGGTTCAGCAGTGTGTCTGTAGCTGTGAATATCAGGGTCCAGCAGTGTGTCTGTAGCTGTGAATGTCAGGGTTCAGCAGTGTGTCTGTAGCTCTGAATATCAGGGTCCAGCAGTGTGTCTGTAGCAGTGAATGTCAGGGTTCAGCAGTGTGTCTGTAGTTGTGAATGTCAGGGTTCAGCAGTGTGTCTGTAGCTGTGAATGTCAGGGTCCAGCAGTGTGTCTGTAGCTGTGAATGTCAGGGTTCAGCAGTGTGTCTGTAGCTGTGAATATCAGGGTTCAGCAGTGTGTCTGTAGCTGTGAATATCAGGGTCCAGTAGTGTGTCTGTAGCTGTGAATATCAGGGTCCAGCAGTGTGTCTGTAGCTGTGAATTCAGGGTTCATCAGTGTGTCTGTAGCTGTGAATATCAGGGTCCAGCAGTGTGTCTGTAGCTGTGAATGTCAGGGTTCAGCAGTGTGTCTGTAGCTGTGAATATCAGGGTTCAGCAGTGTGTCTGTAGCTGTGAATATCAGGGTCCAGCAGTGTGTCTGTAGCTGTGAATGTCAGGGTCCATCAATGTGTCTGTGACCGTCTGTGTCTGTGAGCTAACTTTTTTTAGAGGAATCATAAGGAAAAAATGCTGACCACCGTTACACTGACATTTACATGTTTATTATCACTTAATATTTTTTAACTCTTCTCTGTCATTGCATAAAAATAGAAAGTACACACTGAATGATACATCACTCCAACACAGGGAGGGGGGGGGGAGATTTCAGCACAGCCAGAAACTCATAAACACACTTAATCTTCAACACTAACTGTGCAGCAGTTTTTTAAAAACTCTTAATCAAGCAAGTAAACTCCATGGACAGGGACACATCTCTGTTGTGGCCAGCATGTGGCGGGGGTGGTGATGTAGGGATGGAACTGCATTAAAGTGCATTAAAACCTTCATGAAAATCTGCAAACCACACCTGCAACAGGTGGGGTGATGGGGTTGAGAGGGGGTGGTAAAGAACCGTACCAGTCTTCATAAATCCACTAATCAAGCAACCACATATCAATAAGCACCAGAGTTTAATGATTTGCTTTAAAAAAAGGAACCAAAATGAAGATGAGCTGAATGAAAAAAGCCCAAAAGGAAAATGGCCTTGTTCCAACTAAGGTAAGATAGAAACAACTCTGAAATCCTGTCATACACCCCCCAAGACTTTCTTTTCTTCCAAAATTTGAGGTTGTTCTTTCCCACCCTCTGGGGGCTAATTGCGAACTGCATGTGCTTGATATGCAGGGCACACGCATTAGAGGGGATAAGCGGGTCATGCTTATTTGAGGGAATTTGCAGGGATTGCTCAAAGACGATATGCAGGGTGTGCTCATTAGAGGAGATATACAGGGTGTGTTCATTACAGTGGATATGTAGGGTGTGTGCATTATAGGGGATATGCAGGGTGTGTACATTAGAGGAGATATGCAGGGTGCGCTCAATAGAGAGGATAAGCAGGGTGTGTGCATTATAGGGGATATACAGGGATGCTCACTAAATAGGATATGCAGCGTGTGCTCATTAGATGGGATTTGCAGGGTGTGTGCATTTGAGGGAATAAGCAGGGCATGTTCATTAGAAGAGCTATGCAGGGTGTGCGCATTAGAGGGGATATGCAGGGTGTGCTCAATAGAGGGGATATGCAGGGTGTGTGCATTATAGGGGATATACACGGCATGCTCACTAAACAGGATATGCAGGGTGTGTGCATTGGAGGAGATATGCAGGGCGTGTGCATTGGAGGAGATATGCAGGGCGTGTGCATTGGAGGAGATATGCAGGGCGTGTGCATTATAGGGGATATACACGGCATGCTCACTAAACAGGATATGCAGGGTGTGTGCATTGGAGGAGATATGCAGGGCATGTGCATTATAGGGGATATACACGGCATGCTCACTAAAGAGGATATGCAGGGTGCGTAAATTAGGGGAGATATGCAGGGCGTGTGCATTATAGGGGATATACACGGCATGCTCACTAAACAGGATATGCAGGGTGTGTGCATTGGAGGAGATATGCAGGGCGTGTGCATTATAGGGGATATACACGGCATGCTCACTAAACAGGATATGCACGGTGTGTGCATTGGAGGAGATATGTAGGGCATGTGCATTGGAGGAGATATGTAGGGCGTGTGCATTGGAGGAGATATGCAGGGCATGTGCATTAGAGGGGATATACACGGCATGCTCACTAAAGAGGATATGCAGGGTGCGTAAATTAGGGGAGATATGCAGGGTGTGCTCAATAGAGGAGATATGCAGGGTGTGTGCATTATAGGGGATATGCAGGGTGTGTGCATTCAAGGCAATAAGCAGAGTGTATGCATTACAGGGGATATGCAGGGTGTGCTCAATAGAGGGGTTCCTAGCTGACTTGGATGTAGCCAGGCTACATCTGGGTAAAACCTGACATATGATGTGCAACCTCCTCTAACCATCCCTGAATGTCACAACATCTCTCACCCTACATTTCCACAGTGGTTCCCAAACTCGCTTGTGTGTATGTGGGCTTTCCCTCCAACCACAATTACAATCCAAAACATTTACCAAGCTCTTCATTTTCTTAACGAGGTGCTTTTCATGTTTAGAATGATTACTCTTGCTCTTTAACCGCAGAATGTCATGAATAAATAAAAAATCCAATGTTTATATTGTTATTGCTATATTGCAAACAGTGCAAACATTTTGCATAACAACGGCATAAAAAGTGGTAAATTATTTTTAACTGATCAAATTAAAGACCGAGGTGAATAAGTAGGCTCCTAATGAAAGTGTGGACACCAGGCCATCAATGCTAACCGTATGGGAGATAATGAAGAATTCAAAGGCAAAGCCAGAGATAACAAGGCAAACCTGCATTGTGAAATGATTCAGGAAAAAATTACCATGAAATTAAACAGGTATTCAACTACCTATTTTTTTTTACCTCTTCATGTATTTGTCTGCAATAAGCACAATATCAACACGGAAATGTTATTCTTCATAGCACTGCAAAGCTATTTATAGTATAATGTGGTTTAAGGTAAATAATCCCTGTAAACAGGAAAAGCACCCAAATGCTACCCAAACACATCTCATATCAAATAAAAATAATGAATTAAAAACAAAGCCGCTGCCTCAAATTATCTAGAAGATCAGCCATCAGCTCACAGGACAAAGTTTCCATCTGGACTGGAGGCTATTTTCCCACTACCAAGAGTAACACAGGCCTTCGAATATTTATGCCTGGCTTGAATGTTTTAGGTCTCAGAAGTAATCATGCTTAGGTTTGTTAGCATTTTTGAGACTTCCAGATGAAAATCAAATAAAAAAAGAAAGAGAAATGATTGCCTTTTGATATTTGGATGTTTGTTCATAATCCATCATTGCATGAAGGCCTGCATTTTTGTGTGTTTTTGATACCCTGGAATGCAGGATATTATTTCTAAGATGGTTTAAAAATGCAAGTGCTCCACCCACCCTGGGAGTCTGAGCAGGAACTCTATTAAAATAAACAATTCTTGGAAGAACCCTGATATACATCTACACCAATGAGCCAAAACATTAGGACCACTCACAGATGAAGCAGATAACATTGTAAGAGTGACGCATGTAAAGGTCTGGAATATATTCGGCGGTAAGCGAACCGTTGGTCCTCGTAGTCCATGAGTTGGATGCTGGAGAAATGCACAGGCGTAAAAGACAATACAATAGGCCTGCAAGCATCAGAACTGGACCTTGAAGCAATGGAAGGAGGTCAGCTGAGTTCTGTTTTCTTTTACATCACGTGGACGGCCGGATATGTGTTCACTGTTTACCTGAGGAAGAGATGGCACCAGGATGCACTGTGGGAAGAAGACAAGCCAGTGGAGGGAGAGTGATGCTCTGGGCAATGTTCTGTTGGGAAACCCTGGGTACAGGCATTTAGGTGGATGTCATTTTGACACCTGCCATCTACCGTTGTTGTGGACCAGGTACACCCCTTCATGGCAATGGTATTCCCCAATGGCAGAGACCTGTTTCCACAGGATAATGTGCCCTGCCACACTGCACAAATGTTTGCGAATGGTTTGAGGAACATGATGAAGAGTTCAAGGTGTTGCCCGGGCCTCCAGATCTCAATCCCATCGAGCATCTGTCAGACGAGCTGGAACAACAAATCCGATCCATGGCAGCTCAAATCTGCTGCTAACATCATGGTGCCAAATACCACAGAGCACCTTCAGAGGCCTCAGAGGGTCAGAGCTGTTCTGGTGGCATGGGGAGGACCAACAGCATATTAGGCAGGTGGTCAAAATGTTTTGGCACATCGGTGTATGTCACACATTCATTCAATAAGCACTCCATCTATATTCACATATATTCTTAACCATATTTTAATTTTCTTTTAGAATCTTTTTCCACAATATACTTTATAAATATTTGACAATGAGGGAGGGGGGGATGGTTCACCTAAACAGAGGTACATCTGGCCAATGATATACTGTACATTGCTTAGGGCAAACGGATACCATGGAAACGGGGGGTTTGAATGGTGTACAGGGTAGACTGGGAATGGATGGTGCTGTGGATGCCTGCAGGGTCATACACACAAAGAAAAGTCTTCTCGCAGTGTAACAAATGAAACCGCTAAACACATTAAACTCCAATAAATTAACATACAGCACTGCTACCAAAAGCATCACAAATGAAACGCACCAAAGGACTGCACATAATCCTGAACAATGCTGTGAAACACCTTGGGTCTAAGAGGTATGAGATTGGGGAAATGGGGCATTATTGAACCATGGGTAATGTAGTCAGGATTATTGAACCATGGGTAATGTAGTCAGGATTCTTCCCGCATCGAGAACTCTGACATGTGCCAAAGCACCAAGAAAAATGGAAAAAGGGAAAACAAATGATTAACAGAATATTATTTGGCAGAACAATGCAGCCCTCTGAAAGCAGAGGGAGAGAGAGAGGGAGAGAGAGAGAGAGAAATGACAGCAGCAAGACGGTACACGCGTGGGCTCAGTGGTTGCAGGGATGCTCGGTTTGACCATCGTTGCCACCCCATAATCACAGCTGCAAAGGTATGTTTGGGAGAAACCGGCGGATAAACTCCCATAATGTGTCATTTAATAAATGATGCCAGTACTTATAATACTGTTCATAATATTTTAATCCTTACCATTAGGAAATGTTTGATCGTTTTGATCGAGGTTGATTGTACAGAAACAGCATTTCTGTAAAATCAGACACGGACAGTTGAACAGTGGAGCCTTTTTCTCAAAAACAATTTGATGACAGTTATGATTTAAATTTGGATATCACCTTGGAAATTAGTAGAAAGATTTTAATATCACAAGAGATTTTCCTCTTCATTGCCATATATAAACTGTAAAATGTACTTCTGGGTCAAAACGACTCAAAATGATGGAGCAGGTCACATTATACTTTATCCAAGATGTTAGATGGATGGCATTTTTAACTAGTGCTGCGCAATATGGCCTAAAACTCACATCACGGTTTCTTTTTTGTTAGTTTTTTTACTAAATGACAATCTAACATATGACTCAGTATTTTCTTATGCTAAAAACAAACCCAGGAAAAACCCTGGTAGTCTTTACCAACCAGGATGGAAACAAGACAGCCCCATGGGTGATCTGTCAACACTGAACACATTACCGTTTGTAGTTGGACCACGGTGGAAAGAAGCATTAAAGTACAGCACCCAAAGTCTACATGCTGTGATTCCAGTGTCATTAAAAGGTTTACGAAACACAATGAGGTCCACTAAATTTGAACACCGATCATAATTACAGTACCAGAAACAAAACACACTGGATCAGATTGCAAAATCTTGAAATGGCAACCAAACAGACGCAGTCAGAGGATGAAATGCTGCAAAGCACTATGGGTGTTGTAGGCAAAGAGCTGTGGGAGGAACTGATCTGTGCCTTTAACCAACAGACTGCAATCAGGAAAAGCGCCATCGCTTGAGAAAACAGCATGTTCTGTGCACCAGGGCAGAAAAGAGGAAAACAGAAAAATCTGAACCCGAAATGGAGCTCACAAGGGAAGGAAGTCGCAAGGGTCTGATTCATTTAGCTGGAGATCGACTGATAGAGCTTGACTCCAAAGACAGGAAGAGAATGTGCATTTGTTGCTGTAGAAAGAGAGGAGAGAATGAGAGAGAGAGAGAGAGTTTGTGTGAGCTATTGGCTGTCTCAAATTGCAGACTTGTGGACTAATCAAGCACAGAAGTTAACGGTCATGTGATCAAGTGTGTCCCAAACTCAAGTACAAAAACTGGCAAGTACAGAACAAATTCACCGGAAGTTCTCTCGTACTTGGGAGGACCGAAAATTCAAGTCTGCTTCGGAGCGCGGTTTCCTTTCCCAGTATTCACTGCGTTTTCAGAGCCCACAGCAAAGAGGAAATTGGAATTTTAAATAAGCAATCAACTATCAAGGAATTTAAGCTATCTAGCTAAAAATACAATGCTGCAGCTAATGAGGGCATAAAACTACATATGCTAGCTGAAGTCACTGACTGGAGATGACACGTTAGCTGCGAATATCACCTTTTCTCTCGTCTTAACACATATACACTCAGTCAGCACTTAATTAGACTTATCTATTACACTTAAGTTTTCTGCTGCTGTAGCCCGTCCACTTAGAGGTTTCAGGCATTGTGTGTTCAGAGATGCTCTCCTGCATACCACGGTTGTAAAGTGTGGTTATTTGTGTTACTGTCACCTTCCTGTCAGCTTTATCCAGTCTGGCCGGTCACCTCTGACCTCTCTCAATAACAAGACGTTTCTACCAGCAGAACTGCTGCTCACTGGATGTTTTTTATTTTTCACACCATTCTCTGCAAACTCTAGAGACTTGTGTGTGTGAAAATGCCAGGAGATCAGGAGTTTCTGAGATACTCAAACCACCCTGTCTGGCACCAACAATCATTCCACGGTCAAAGTCACATAGATCCCATTCTGACAAGTGGTCTGAAGAACAGCTGAACCTCTTGACCATGTCTGCATGCTTTTATGCATTTAGTTGCTGCCACATGATTGGCTGATTAAACATTTGCATTAACAAGCTGGTGTACAGGTGTACCTACTAAAGTGCTTGGTGAGTGTACATGCTGCTCAGCATTTTCCTCCTTTTCATTTATTAATAAAAATATACCAACATGTGTTCACCAGAAAACCATATAGCAAATAGGTTTTCTGCTATAACATAGCTAGCTAGTTAACTGTCCCTTCAGATGTCAGTCCTGCTGCTAATCGGATACGTGTCACATTACAGTCAGAAGAGTCATGATGTTAAGTGCTTCTGAAATTAACAGATTTTTTCATGTTCTTGCTAGTTACTAGTTCTTGCTAGCTTCTAAGTAGTTGACTTGTTGGTGCGCTTGTAAATAACGCTTATAAGAACACGAGTGCACAGGTACACGAGTGTACAATTTGGGACACAGCCAGTGAGAGTAGTCAGTAAAGACAAGACAAATTGATGGAATTTAGATGATCCAATGGGAGCTAAAGGGAGCGGGTGGTTGGAGAACATTGGCCAATGGTTTAAGAGTCTGAAAGTGCGGTCAGCCGTCAGAGGGAGAGGGACCGGGGCAAAATCCCACCCCCTACAAATCGATGAGCTGGTCCACCAGGAGGAGAGATCGAGCCAGGTTAGGGAGACTCGGGTCTGAGCCTCCACTGTTAGTGTGAGAGAGGCCACCTGTGAAGACAGAGAGAAAGAGGGGTGGTTGCCATGTTACCTTTTTTCTTAATAATAATAATAATAACAACAAAAAGCTTTATTTATATAGCAACTCTCATACATAAAATGGAGCTGAAAGTGGTTTACATTCAGCTAATTACAGAGAATTTTAAGGACATGACATTGTAGATAAAAGAATACAGAAATAAAAGAATAAACACTGATCGTGGAAATATATCCACACAAAAAAAACAAAAACAAGACAAGACAAGACAAGACAATTTACTTCCTGGTTGAGTGAGGTTACTAATGTTCTGGTCGAGTGAGGTAAGCCGCACCCCTCCATGGATGACTCATTACTGATGTTCTGGTTGAGCCCTTCTAGTCTTACCTTGAGCAGGGCCTTTGGAGCCGAGCACAGGGATTGGATCAAACTCCTCTTCACCTGACCCCACACGCTCGGGTTGGTCAAGCTCTGAGATGAGGAGGGAGGAGTCTGTAGGGTAGTGAAAAAGATGTGCAGGACAGGGGGAGAAAAATGAAGAGAGGTAATGAGAGAGGGAGGGAGGGAGGGAGGGAGGGAGGGGGAAAAGGAGAGGTAATGAGAGGGAGGGAGGGAGGAGGAAGAGGAGAGGTAGAGAGAAAGGGAGGGAGGGAGGAGGAAGAGGAGAGGTAATGAGAGAGGGAGGGAGGGGAAGAGGAGAGGTAATGAGAGGGAGAGAGGGAGGGGGAAGAGGAGAGATAATGAGAGAGGGAAGAGGAGAAGTAATGAGAGAGGGGAGGGGGAAGAGGAGAGGTAATGAGAGAGGGAGGGAGGAGGAAGAGGAGAGGTAATGAGAGAGGGAGGGACCCCAAACAGGAATTGTTGGATGGGTGGGGCTCCAACTATACCCACACCACACCAATCATAATAGTATACAGGTGAGATAATTAGAGAGCCACATTCTTGCAGTGTGACAGGGGTGCACGACACTGACCATGTGACAGGGGTGCATGACGTGATGCAGGTGTATGGTGCCGATGGCCTTACCATTGAGGTGCGGTGCAGGGGCAAACTCATCCAGAATGGAGGCAGAGGAGAGTGGGGAGGAGACGGAGGACATGGCTGGGGTGGGGGGGCTAGCGAGCAGGGAACAGCCCAGCAGAGTGTCAACTCCTGTCACAGCCTCTGCAGGAGCCAGACAGCCTGCGGAGAGGTCAGGGCAGAGGGCACAGGGTCAAAGGTTAAGAAAGAATTTTAAAAAACATTAAAGGCGGTAAGTTGACATCACATTGACATCTTTTATGTACTCTTATGCTGGCAGAAGATCACAGGAGATCTGGATCCATGGTACAATAGCAGCCATTTCACTACTAAGGTAGCAATGAAGGTTCCCCTACACCATTCCAATAGCAGGTTTTGGGTAGGGTAGAGGGGAAGGCAGCCACTGACCTGGCAGCCTAGCACAGCTGGGTTTGGGTGGGCTTGACTGGGGGGCTTCAAATCCGGGAAGCAAGGAGTCCACAAAGACCCCTACATCATCCGCTATACAAAGACAAAGGCATTAATTTAGACTAAAAACAGTGCTATGTAGCCTGGCAGAGAGACGTCTCCCCTCCTCCTGACAGCTGTCATAGCTTAGGACCATACACAACAGTAGCCTCAACTATAAGGACACACAGCTGAGACTGAACCTACAGCACACACAACTGGGACTGAATCTACAGCACACACAGCTGAGACTGAATCTACAGCACACACAGCTGGGACTGAATCTACAGCACACACAGCTGGGACTGAATCTACAGCACACACAGCTGGGACTGAATCTACAGCACACACAGCTGGGACTGAATCTACAGCACACACAGCTGGGACTGAATCTACAGCACACACAGCTGAGACTGAATCTACAGCACACACAGCTGGGACTGAATCTACAGCACACACAGCTGGGACTGAATCTAAAGCACACACAGCTGGGACTGAATCTACAGCACACACAGCTGGGACTGAATCTACAGCACACACAGCTGGGACTGAATCTAAAGCACACACAGCTGGGACTGAATCTACAGCACACACAGCTGGGACTGAATCTAAAGCACACACAGCTGGGACTGAATCTACAGCACACACAGCTGGGACTGAATCTAAAGCACACACAGCTGGGACTGAATCTACAGCACACACAACTGGGACTGAATCTACAGCACACACAGCTGAGACTGAATCTACAGCACACACAACTGGGACTGAATCTACAGCACACACAGCTGAGACTGAATCTACAGCACACACAGCTGAGACTGAATCTACAGCACACACAGCTGAGACTGAATCTACAGCACACACAGCTGGGACTGAATCTACAGCACACACAACTGGGACTGAATCTACAGCACACACAGCTGAGACTGAATCTACAGCACACACAGCTGAGACTGAATCTACAGCACACACAGCTACACAAAACATTAGAGAGCGACACCATGTAGCAGCCGGACCACACTGTGGGGGACAGACAGACAGACAGGAACTGAAAGCAGTCACCATTGCTGGAGCCAGCTGCAGAGCTACCAAAGGGGTCAGCCAAGGATAACAGGTCAGGCAGAAGGAGGGTTGTCTCTGGAGACTTCAGACCCTCAATAAGCTTCTCTGAGAGAGAGAGAGAGAGAGAGAGAGTGTGTGAGAGAGAGACTCAGTTAATCAAAACCAACTCTGGGACTTAAGCAGAACAAAAATAATTAGCCATTAGTGATGGAGATATTTGGAAACAATACTTTGGAATTGAGTGAAATCAGTCAAAAACACACCATACGTTCATTAACAAACAGCAAAAGAAATTTGAATCAACCATGTACAGTGTCAAATATAGCACTATTGCCTCCATCATTGTGCTACCTCTGCGGATTGCCTCCACAACTACTGGAAATGACAGAAACCTTTTCTAGATACAGAACAGAGTAATCATGTTTTGTCTCGTTGGAAAGCTGTATTCGCATCCGGTGGCCTCCATAATTATTGGCACCCTTAAGAAAATGAAGCTGTATATAATATCACAGACAATAATCCAGCTGCAGCATTCTCTACTAATTGGAGATGACGGAGGGACTTTTGGATTTGACAGGTTCTCCAGATTGGTGACAGACACAAGCATTTTTGCGATATTCCTTACATGATAAAAGCAAGGTTGGAAAACCTTAACGTGTTGGTCTAGGTGACACCAAATGACACCAAGGTTTATAGTAGGGGCCTTTAGACTGGATGACAGTGGACCAAAGCCAGTTGTAATCTGGGTTCTGGCATGGTGGGGGCCAAAGAGTATAACCTCAGATTTTTAAACTTTGAGCTGGAGGAAGTTATCAGACATCCAGCTTTGTATGTCTGCTTGGCATTTGGGCTGATTGGTAAGTAAAGCTGTATATCATCGGCACAACAATGAAACTTAATATTGTATTTGTGTATAAAGTCAAAAGAAAGCATGTATAGGGAGAAGAGAATGGGGCCCAGAATCAAGCCCTGGGGGAAGCCGTGGAGTACAGGAGCTGGTGTCGATATGGAAACACGTATGCTAACGGCGGCCTGTAGCGTAGTGGTTAAGGTAAATGACTGGGACAGGCAAGGTTTGGTGTTCAAATCCCAGTGTAGCCACAGTAAGATCCACACAGCCGTTGGGCCCTTGAGCAAGGCCCTTAACCCTGCATTGCTCCGGGGAGGATTGTCTCCTGCTTAGTCTAATAAATGTTGCTCTGGATAAGAGCGTCCACCAAAATGCCAATAATGTAATGTCAAACTGAAAAATGTCTACCAGTCAAATAAGATCTGAAAAAAATTGAAGGCAAGACCATTGATGCCCATGCACTCCTCCAAATGGCTGATGAGGACTACATGATCAATGGTTTCAAAAGCAGCGCTCAAATCCAGAAGGACAAAAGGGGGCTAGATAGGTACTAGATAGGTACACAATGCCCTAGTTAAGTGTACCTAATAAAGTGACTGTTAAGTGTTTGTTCACTATAATAAATACTCGCTATAATTGTTAATTTCTTTTATACAAATTCACTTGTTCCATTCATTTGAACAGACTTCTGAATATTGTTAAATTGTGTTATTTCAATCAAAAAGCAAGCAAGGGTTTCTTGATCAGCACCATGCAGGTGGAGAATGAAAGTGCAGGAAACCAACAAACAAGAAATCATAACCCAATTCATGACACGCTATGTACCCGATACACACTTTCTTTTCCAGATTTGGTTAATAATGTAGTTAATACTAAGTCGAAACAATAAACGGCATGTGCAAACATAGCCTCACACATGCATGCTCACACATTTGACATTACACCAGGGATCAACCCACACTCTAAATAGCATTAGTGGCTCAAAACAGGTGTGTGTGCATGTGTCTTCTTAAACGCTCTCTCGCTCCATCGATACTTACAGTCCAGATAGAAGATTGGGTCAAAAGTAACAATTGGGGCAAAACTCAGGCATCTCCACGCCCCTTTTGTTTTGGGGGAAGAAAGGTTAAAGGTCAAATTACTAAAGACTACACTTCCCCTTACAGTTTAGATGACTACATGACAATGTGCCAATATTCACCGTTGCAATCAGACAACAAAATACTGAAAGTGTTACCTGGGGCTGAGAGGGTCAGGGGTTTGAAAGGTCCAGGGAAACTCAACAGAGTACAGTTAGAGTCCGGACTCATGATGTCAGGTACTTCGGCTAGGCAAGAAATAGAGGGAGGAGGAGGATTTTTGGTCATGCCTTATTTTTCCCATTTTCTGATAATCTGTAAATATCTGTGACAGTGTCTCTGTAAAAAGTGCTATAGAAACAAAACTTTTACCCAAGAGACAGTAAACTGCCAAATGTCTGCTATAACCTAGGACAGTGTAAGAAGTAAAGAGCAACTAATAAACATATGCAGTAAGCACAGGCCCACAGATGGCAAGGGGGTGTAGAGAGAGCAGCAAGGATGCAGAAAGTTCAGGAACAGGATAGAGAGAAGGTATGGGAAGAGGATAGAGGTGTGGGAAGACGATAGGGAGAAAGTATGGGAACAGGATAGAGAGAAGGTGTGGGAACAGGATAGAGAGAAGGTATGGGAACAGGATAGAGAGAAGATGTGGGAAGAGGACAGAGAGAAGGTATGGGAACAAGATAGAGAGGAGTGGGAAGAGGACAGAGAGAAGTAGGGGCTATAGTATGGATTAATATACATCTGACACAGACGGCAGAACCCCCGGTGTAGCCACATTGCTTCGCGGGGTTTGTCCACTACTTAGTCCAATCAACAGCAAGTCGCTTTAGATAAAAGTGTCAGATAAATAACACATGATTATAATTATTTATTTACCTGCACCTGTAATCCTGCATGGACCACTAGAAGTTGGCTCAGCTGGGCCAGGCTGTAGACCTGGAACGAGGCTCTCCATGGAGCTATTTGTCTCTTCAGGCTTGCCTGACAGACACACAGATGGATGGATGGATGGATTGATGGATTGATGGATGAGTGAGTGGAGAGTGAGGACATGGATGTACAAGCCAGATGGTCAGCTCCAGGTTCCGGCCATCATCTACACTTCCTGACACAAAGCGGTTCCGGTTGGTGATGAGAAGATGGATTTTTCCGATCTTCAACCAGAATATTCATAAAGAAAATCTGAACACTATGAGATTCAGCAGATACACAACTGCATCTTGCATTAACCCAAGAAATGAATGTCTGCTCACTGGGCAGTTATTAATTTGCATACCCAAGCAGTCTTACTGTGACTCATCCCAGTACATCTATCGAGTAAAGCAGTACCTGTAGGCTTATTGGTATTCGTCAAGTATCTCCATACCAAATCAGGCATACCGTGACTCATATTCCTCTAATACAGAAGCAGTAGTACTGGGACAGTACACCTAGTTACTGTGACTCATCACAGTCCAAGTGCTCCTCTAGTGATTTGTATGTCTCAACTACAGAAGCTGGCCTACTGGGACTTGTCATAAGAATCCTAGACAGGAGCTGTCTTACTGGGACTTGCCATAGGAATCCTAGATCCTAATCCTGTGACTCGTATCTCTCTGGTACAGAATCAGAGTTACTATGACTTGTATCCCTCAGGTACAGAATCAGAGTTACTATGACTTGTATCCCTCTGGTACAGAATCAGAGTTACTATGACTTGTATCCCTCTGGTACAGAATCAGAGTTACTATGACTTGTATCCCTCTGGTACAGAATCTGAGTTACTATGACTCGTATCCCTCTGGTACAGAATCAGAGTTACTATGACTCGTATCCCTCTGGTACAGAATCAGAGTTACTGTGACTTGTATCCTTCTTATACACAATCAAGCTTACCGTCTTCCATTTTGGCAAAGTCCTTGTTGAGCAGTTCCTCCGCACTCAATTTGGAAAAGTTGTCATCGCCAAAGGGATTTTCATCACCAAAGGGGTTCCAGGTGGGCTGTTTTGGGGGGCTGGACGACCCCACTGAGGGGGCTGAGGTTACCAGGGCGATGGAGGTTCTGGTCTCGGCCGAAGAGTGTGTACTGTGGAAGGAGTGGGGATGCACACGTTTGCACACACACCTGCACACCCCACCGTCCTCCGTACACACCTGCACATCCCACCCCCCTCCGCACACACCTGCACATCCCACTCACCTCCCCCCTTCCCTCTCACCTGCAGACCCCAGCATTCTGGTTAAGATCACCCAGGCCTCCCTGTTGGACATTGTCAGGGGAAGAGCCAGGAGTCATAGACTCCACCTCCTGAGACCCCTCATCAGAAGAGATGGACTGAGAGAGGGGGGGGGGGGGGGTGAAAGAAGGAGATCGAGAGAGAGAGGGAGATTTTAAAATAGTATTTTCTTTTTATCACATTCAAAAAACAACTGAAAGAGATAAGCAGATTAAAGACTGCAAACAGCTGAAATAAATTGATAATGACAACGACTAACTGTCAGTGCACATCTCTTCGTTTCATTGCACACCAGATCTTTCCAGTGATCTATCTTGGTTAACATACATACAGTGTGCTCATGTTTCATTTGACATTTGCAGCAAGAATGTTGACCGGCCGGAAAAACTACTGACGAGGTTCCAACAGTAGGGGGCAGCCACAATGCATTTCAGCCTGTAACAGGCGGAGCAGTGATTTGTAGCCAGATTACCCATAATGATGGTTTAGGGTTTGTTCCTCTCAACTACCACCAGGTAGCAAATCTGAGCCCTCTACTCCACAGCTGGCGTGAGCCCACCCTTCCCAGCACTTCATTTTCCCCACAGTAACAGAGAAGAACAAGATAATTTTATAGTGCATGTTACTGATCCCGCTCTGGTAGGCCTACTAGCTTGTAGGCCACAGCAATATAATATATAATTTACTTTTATTGAACCCCATGGGGTAACTTGTCCTCTGCATTTGACCCATCCTAGTTATTAGGAGCAGTGGCAGCTACAGTGCAGCCCCTGGGGAACAATGTGGGGTTAAGGGCCCTGCTCAAGAGCCCAACAGCTGTGCGGATCATTTATTGTGGCTAGCCCGGGATTCGAACCACGGACCTTGTGGCTCCCAGTACCTTAACCACTACACTACAGGTAGGCCCCCAGGCAGATCTCCTGAGGAGGAAGCACCAAGTGAAACATGAAACCACTGTATTTCAAAAGAGGCACTGTCTTACATGCAGACTTGGCAAATCAGCCTAAAAGAAGTGATGGGATTTACCGTCCACACAGGGGGGACCACTGGTACATCAGCTGAGAGAGGGGCCCTGACGGGTGCTGCAGGTGCACTGGCTTCAGTGCGTACAGCGGTGGAATCAGGTGCAGGGACAGGTGTGCTGGTTGAGACGGTGCCAAGCACTACGTGAGCCGAGGGTTGAGCTACAGGTGAGGGTTGAGTTGCAGGCTGAGCTACAGGTGAGGGTTGAGCTACAGGTGAGGGTTGAACTGCAGGTGAGGGTTGAATTGCAGGTTGAGCTGCAGGTGAGGGTTGAATTGCAGGTTGAGCTGCAGGTTGAGCTGCAGGTGAGGGTTGAATTGCAGGTTGAGCTGCAGGTAAGGGTTGAATTGCAGGTTGAACTGCAGGTGAGGGTTGAACTGCAGGTTGAACTGTAGGTGAGGGTTGAACCGCAGGTTGAACTGCAGGTGAGGGTTGAACTGCAGGTGAAGGCTGAGCTGTAGGTTGAGCTACAGGTTTAGCTGCAGGAGAGGGTTGAGCTACAGGTGAGGGTTGAGCTACAGGTTTAGCTGCAGGAGAGGGTTGAGCTACAGGTTGAACTGCAGGTGAGGGCTGAGCCGCAGGTTGAGCAGCAGGTTTAGCTGCAGGTGAGGGCTGAACCACAGGTTGAGCTGCAGGTTTAGCTGCAGGTTGAACTACAGGTGAGGGCTGAGCTGCAGATTTAGCTGCTGGAGAAGTAAGGCTGGCTGAAGGAGCCTGCCTACGCCGGGAGCTCCTGGCAGGAGCGACGGGCGGGGCCGAGCCAGGCAGTGGCTTCTGAAGGGGCGTAGCTGTCCGATTTTGGGAGGGGAGGGGAGCAGCAGACCCAGCACCGGCTGCAGGCTGCACTGGGAGAGTGGATACTGTTGACTGCACCGGCTGCATCTGGGCCTTCTGCTGAAATGACACAGAGAGATATGAGAGAGACAGCCATCTAGCACCACAGATGGAGAAGGAGAGAGCGCTCACACAACAGTAGTTAGGACAGTGATAGTCACCAATTTCTTCCAAATTAGCAGAACACAATAACTTTTTATTTATTTATGAAAATTAAACTACAGTTATACAGAGCATAACTATAAAAAAATGGTCAAATTGCCCACTTCTGAAGAGCAATCTTTCCACCCATCAAACTGCTGAATCCAGGGCCAGCAGAACAGCCCAGCCCTCACACCAGTGACTTCTTCTAACTGGTCCCGAGGGGGCCCAAGGCGATCCCAGGCCAGCTTGGAGTTATAATCCCTCCACCCTCCTAACCGCATCAGACGCTCAAACAACCTCAAATGACTCCACTCAATGAAGCAAAGCAGGTCCATCCCAGAAGGCTGAGATCCCAGCACATGCCCAAATATAACACCTCCACGACCACGTTTCACAGTTGGGGGGGGGGGGGGGTGCTTTGGATCTCGTGCAGTTCCTTTTGACCACCATCACTCTGATACAAATCAATCTTGGTCACTTCTGCCCAGAAGACCTTTTGCTATACACTGAAGATAACTGATTTTGAGGTTAAAACATGACAGATCTGATTTTCAGCTTTTATTTGGCCTTGCTGTTCCAATACTTTTTGAAGGGGCTGTACTTTCTTCTTCTTAAATATTTGCATAAACGAGCTGGTATACAGGTCCACCTAAAGGTGTTGTTACATGATGCAATTTCCACGCATCTTTGGTTGCGGCAACTCGTTGCTCCTGATGTCATTTTATGCAATTCCACTGTTACACGCAATCAATTTAAATTGCACGCAACGACCAATCAGACTCAAGTATGTATGTAGCGTTCGATATTACGCCGGATCCGTTTATTCCGTTAGATACAAATATCAAGTCTTGATTGCAAAATTTAGCTTACGTTTATTTATTTATTATTTATTTTCGCGATGTCTAAAATACTGCCAACAAGCAAACGCATTCATTTTATTGGACCACCTTGAGACCTGAGAACGAGTTGGAGGAAGAAACTCTCAAACTTTTTCAAGGGTCCATGTATTTAGTTGAGCCATTTCCTTGCGTTAATGTTACTAGTGTATATAGGTATATAGTTAGCCAGTTCGTTTAGGTAACATTAGTTAGCCAGTTATAGTTTATAATTTAGCTAGCTAGTAGCGTTATCAGAGTAGGCTACGCGCAGACAAGTCTGCATTCGCGTGTGATCAAAATCTCTCTTCTGATTGGTTATTGCATGCAGTCGGTTACATGAAAGTTGAACTGCTCCTAACCTGTTGCGACCAAGTGGCACAGATATTTCAGGGAATATTACACGAAGCAATCTTACCAACTCAGCTGCAACTCAGTTGCAAGCAATAAAAATTGCATCGTGTAACAACACCTTAATAAAGTGCTCAGGGAGTGTACTTTGGTAGATGTTTACAACTATTCAACTAAAATAAGAGTGCTCTATTAAAGCACATGCATAACATCACACGCACACACGCACATTCACACACAGTTGAAGGGGTCTTACCTGCTGCTTTAGGAGACCCTGTGGGGGTACAGTCGGAGTCAGAGGGGTAGGAGACTGGGCGGGCAGAGCCCCAGATTGTGCCAGAGTGACTCTATGTTGAGCAGCTGGAGACCGTGGAGCCTGCGGTTTCTGTGATTGGACGGTGGCAGTCTGGGCCTTCGGCGATTGGACGGTGGCAGTGCTTAGACTCACACCTATGGCGAAATCATCAATTAATCAGGGGTGTGATTCCTGAACCCTGTGCAGACTTAAGATCCAGAGTCTCAGATATGAATAAAATCCAACAGAACACATTAACAAATGGATTTTGCATTTGTATACCCTTGTGAAACAGGAAGTGATGGAATGGCACACTATAGTTCCTTTAGACTGAAATTAACTAATTTAGTCAAAATTAATTTGTATGATTTTATTTACAATATTTCCAAGGGGTGCCAATCATTTTGATACCTATGGGTTACAGAAAAAACATTAAAATATGAGAATATGTCTTGAAATAAAAGTATATAGTGTTTGAACATAACTGCGTTTCCCGATAACGGTGTCTCTTAGCGTTTTACAAAGACTCGAAAGGCGTGTTTCCCAAACTATCCCTTAGGTGCTTGCTTAAAGGATAGATACATGCAACGTTACTAGGCCCATCAACAGCACTAAGATCAATTATTCACTCCACGCAGCGACTGCTTGACTGCGTTATGAGAGAAAGTAGTGCTCTTTATTAATAAAACACTGCAGGAGTACTTAAAAATATTGCATTTATCATGACTGGTGGGAACTTATTAATAGAATTAAAAACGTACAAACTGAATTATCTGACCGTCTATATAACTTCCTGTAAATGGGTGCAAGAACCCAGCACCTCAGATTGTGGTATCACACCTCCTCCGGCTATGCCACCTGGCAATACGCCTTCTTTGGCATGTCATGCTTTAATTACATTATTTTAATATCTTTATCATGGTGCCTTAAATGACTTTCAGGATTGATTTGCCAGAAGCACCAGAACATTACTGGTGTAATTCACTATTTTCTCTGATTGGCTGATGTTTTAAATAAAAGCGCACCAACAAGAAAAACACAACAGCACCAAAAACAACATAAGCTATGGTGGAAAAAGAAAACAAAGAAATAAGCGGTCCCACAGCTTCACAGCAAACAAAATGGAGATATTTTTAGAGGAGGTGGCGCTAAATAAAGAAACATTATTTTCCAGTTTTAGGACTAAAGAAAAAACTATGGGTAAACATCGCTCCAGCCCAGAGAGAGTGGGAAATCATCAGTTCATAAATATCATTTTATAGGCAATTTTGCTACAATAAAGTGCAACATGCATCAATTGCAAAAACCCTCCCATTAATGTGGTATTTTACATTAGATTAATGGCATTTGGCAGACGCTCTTATCCAGAGTGACTTACTGTTGATTTTGGACTAAGCAGGAGACAGTCCTCCCCTGGAGCAATGCAGGGTTAAGGGCCTTGCTCTGGAGCCCAACGGCTGTGCGGATCTTATTGTGGCTACGCCGGAGATCGAATCAGCGACCTTGCGTGTCCTTAACCACTACACTTAACCACCTTAACCACTATGCTACAAGCCACCATTTTAGTAACACTATTAGACAAATTCAACTGTAGAACGATTTGTTCACAACAGATTGAGACGTAACTACAAGCAACAGCCGATTTCAGAGGCTTGCGGTCGTAACAGAGGTGGCCACGAGCCGAGTGAGCTGACAACATCGCTAAGGTACCGCGAGTGGTCCAGGCCAGGCCTGTAGCGTAGTGGTTAAGGTGAATGACTGGGACACGCAAGATCGGTGGTTCTAATCCCAGCGTAGCCACAATAAGATCCGCACAGCCGTTGGGCCCTTGAGCAAGGCCCTTAACCCTGCATTGCTCCAGGGGAGGATTGTCTCCTGCTTGGTCTAATCAACTGTACGTCGCTCTGGATAAGAGCGTCTGCTAAATACCAACAATGTAATGTAATGTAAAATTGTGGAGCACAGAGCCGAAGCAAATGAAAATAAAAATCAGGAAGCCCGCTCCGGTAAGCTCGGTACCTGTAGGCAGAGCTACGGCAGCCCCAGCGGGGACGTTGGCCCTCTTTCGGGGGGTGAGGGCTGGTTGGATGGCCAGCATGCCAGTGCTGGGCTGGGGGTGTGCAGCTTTGGGTCGCTGTCGGGGGGTGATGGACGTCACAGTAGCAGGAACGGGGTCAGTGAGCCTGTGGGGCAGAATACTCAGTTCAGAACCCATCCATCCATCCATCGTCACCCGCTTATCCGGAGTCGGGTCGCGGGGGCAGTAGGCAAAGCCGGGTATTCCAGGCGTCCCTCTCCCCAGCAACGCATTCTAGCTCCTCCTGGGGGATCCCGAGGCGTTCCCTGGCCAGGAGAGATATATAATCTCTCCAGCGGGCTCTGGGTCTCCCTCGGGGTCTCCGCCCAGTTGGACGAGCCCGGAAAACCTCCAAAGGGAGGCGCCCGGGAGGCATCCTGATGAGATGCCCGAACCACCTCAATTGGCTCCTTTCGATGCGAAGGAGCAGCGGCTCTACTCCGAGCTCCCTCCGGATGTCCGAGCTCCTCACCCTATCTCTAAGGCTGAGCCCGGCCACCCTACGGAGGAAGCTCATTTCGGCCGCTTGTATACGCGATCTCGTTCTTTCGGTCACTACCCAAAGCTCGTGACCATAGGTGAGGGTTGGGACGTAGATCGACCAGTAAATCGATCAGTTCAGAACAAAATATCCAAACCTGCACATACAACAATCACAGCTGAAAGATTAGGAAATTTACAAGTGATAAAAAGCTTTGGTCATGGCATAAGATGTAATTAAAAGTACAGTGTTAATGGGACAAAAATAGGTTTAAAACAATGTGTTGAATTCCTCAGGAGGAAGGGGGTGAAAATGAAATGTCATAGCACTGGACAGAATGCCCACCTGGATTTGCTCTGGGTCTGAGTCTTCCTGGCCGCTGCTTCACTGGCCCTTATTGGCTCTGGAAGTTTCTCTGGAATGGGGGAATTCTGGGTAATGACATGTGATAAGGGTTAGTGATGTACCGGAACCTGGGAAGGAGCAATTGGTTGGGCTTAAAGCACAAAAACAAGGCAGAAACAGCTCAACCGGGGAAAATCTCAGAACGGCTAAGCAGGTACTTTCACCTTATCTAACGCAAACATGCATGCAGTTTACCTTCTCGATTGCAAACAGACACTCCGAGAAGACACTGGACAGGTAGAGCCGGATGGACACGCACCTGTGTGTTCTGGATCGGGCAATCTCGCCGGGCCAACTTGAAGGCGAAGTGGGACACCTGGTAAATGTCAGGCCTCTTTTCAGGGTCTGGCTCAAGCATGTACCCTGAATACAGAAATGAGGAGAGAGAATGACAGAGCACAGCAGAGGAGAGAGGGAGGAGTGGTGCAGGGAAACAGAGTGGGAAGAACAGAGTGCATTAAGCAGGTGGAACGCCAGGCTGTCTACACAGGGGTCATGGCGGCTTCACGAGCAGGAAGAACATTTCGTAAAGACAGAGAAGACAAATGAGACAACCAGACGAATAGTAGGCACAAAGCCAGGGAAACAGATGGGCAGCGTTAAAGACGGAGGGTGAGACTAGAGAATGAAAGTGAGACAGGGGGAGAGAGACAGACTGGAGAATGACAGAGTGAGACAGGGTGAGAATGATGGAGAATGACAGAGTGAGACAGAGGGAGAGAGACAGGCTGGAGAATGACAGAGTGAGACAGAGGGAGAGAGACAGGCTGGAGAATGACAGAGTGAGACAGAGGGAGAGAGACAGACTGGAGAATGACAGAGTGAGACAGAGGGTGAGAATGATGGAGAATGACAGAGTGAGACAGAAGGAGAGAGACAGACTGGAGAATGACAGACTGAGACAGAGGGAGAGAGACAGACTGGAGAATGACAGAGTGAGACAGAGGGAGAGAGACAGACTGGAGAATGACAGTGAGAGTGAGAATGGTGAGAATGATGGAGAATGATGCCTTAATTCAGAAGGAAGACCTGCTTACGGATCACTTTTGTATAGTCCTGGGAAATACACTCACCGAGCACTTTATTGAGAACATTTTTACTTTATTACACCTACTTATTCATGCTATTATCTAATCAGCCAATTGTGTGGCATCAGTGCAAAGCATACCATCATGTAGATAATAGTTTGGAGCTCCAGTTAATGTTCACATCAACCATCAGAACGTGGAAAAGATAGGGAGGTTTGAGTATCTGAGAAACTGCTGATCTCTTGGCATTCTCACACACTAGTCAGTTTGCAAAGAATGGTGCAAAAAAAACCCCAAAAAATCCAGTGAGCAGCAGTTCTGCAGACAGAAATGCCTTGTTAATGAGAGACATCAGAGGGGAATGGCCAGACTGGTCAAAGCTGACAGGAAAGTGACAGTAACGCAAATAACCACACATTACAACAGTGGTATGCCGAAGAGCATCTCTGAACACACAACCGATCCTAACTCTAAGTGGATAGGCTACAGTAGTAAAAGTAGAAGAAATCAGTCCAATAAATACCTAATAAAGTGCTCAGTGAGTGTATATAGTTCTCAAAAATGTCAAAATAAACTTCAATGTTTGTCGTACCTTCAAAACCAGGTGGGATATTCGATTTCATAAATATGTCTGTATCTAATAATTAGCAAAACAAACTTATATTTCTACCAAACTGGAAGTACGTTGTATATACAATGTAGTATATTTTTTATTATACTGGAACATGATTTTTTGATGTAGAGAAACTGTATTAAGGATATGTGAGAATATGCCTTATATTGTCTGAGACTATGGCGAGGTGAGGGTTATAGACCATGAGTGTGGCAATGGGGAGGCCAGAGTTGTATTGCCCTGCTTTGCAAATAAGTATCTAAACTGCCATTCATGCGAGTGGAACGTCTTTTTAAGAATCTGGCATTGTCATTTTGAGGTTTTCCTTCATCACAGTTTCTATTACGACTGAAATACGAATGCAACAATAATTTGGGACATCAACGTCCCAACCAAAGGCAAAGTTCATCATCTTAATCACACCCCATACAGACAGTGACAGAGAAAGACAGAAATGCAAAGAGATTGGCGCAGACAGACATGTGGAAGGACAGATGGACATAGAAGCTGTAAAACTCACGGATGAGGCAGTGCATATCTTGGGAGTATCGGGAGTTGTCAGGTATGGTGAAGCTACCATCACATATGGCCACCTGGCTCTCTCCAAACGGGTGGGTAAAGTAACACAGCTTATAGAGCAAGCAACCCAGAGCCTACAGTAAAGACACACAGACACGCACATGAAAGAATCCCCTCAGATACATCAATGCGTCTTACTGTGCACTACTGGAGCGGTGTTAACCCTTTAATCATGTCATCCCTTCCTCTGTACTAACAGATGCGGACGTGCCTCTGGCTTGTATATCCTACAATGATACAATTGTGTATCTTGTGAAGACACTAGTGTATAGGCGAGTGACTACGATTGCAGATATCCCAAGTTGTATGTGTACGTTAGGATTTCAAAACTGCTAGGTGTGTAGTGGTAAGACTGAAAGAGGAGGCAGGTTAAGGTGAATGTAGTTTGTGTAGTGTCGAATGTTCAATGATAGCAATATACAGTGGTGCAGAATGGCACGCAGGAGGTCGTATTAATGAGTCTCTGAACACACACCATGGTGCACTGCAAAAATGTGAGAAGTGAAATGGACCGTGTTGATGTGCCTCCCCGAACCACATCCTTATATACCCAATGAAAAACAAATCAAATAAAGACACAATCAGAAAACAGCAGTAACATCAATAATCTTACTTGTGTTATCTCTGTATATCGAACAAACCCTGTTAACCATTGTAATACAGCCCCTAAATCACACTAAGTTATTCTCCTTGACATTAGCATTCCAACCCACCAGACATGATTATACTGTACATGAAAAAAGGTTTATGCAATGTTGTTTCAACTCAGTAGTTGTGGGGGCAATTCACGGAGGCAGGAATGATGGTGTTTAATGAGAACAGTCTCTTTATCAAACCTTGCTGCCCCTGTCTCAGCACGATAAACACAGTCTGGTTTATCGTGGAGTTTGATAAGGGGTAAATGTCTGTAACGTTCGCACACACTCACGCACACGCTCACGCACTCACGCACACACGCTCGCATGCACACACAAGCAAGCAAACACGCACAGCAAGAAACCCAGGACCGACAGCAAAGACACAGAGCTTATACACATACTGAGAGCATGCACACCTCATGGTAAATATCAGGACTTTATGAGGCTCATCACAGATGGAGCTCAGAACGGTCTCAACACGGTCCACTCACCCAGACATCAGCCTTGGTGGTGATGAGGTTCCTACTGTAGAGGTTGACCATCTCAGGAGCGCGGTATGACAGCGTGGTGTATCTGAAAAGAGAGACAGGGAGGCAAGCGATGCACCCAAAGTGCGTCAACCACAGCCATGCTGTCTCTAAACACAGAGGGCCAGATTTACTAAGGAAACCGTCGCAACGCAAAAACATTCGCTCCACTGCGTCTCGTTTGTGGTCGCAGATATCAATATACTAACGACCGATTTACCAAGACGATTACTAATTACACAGTCGAATAAATGAAACACCCATAACACGTCAGAACCATGGCATGCTTACACGTCGAGATTACAAGGCGCTGAGAAATGGGTATGGAGCTACCACAAGAAACACTTACATTTACAGATCAGGACATACAGGTAGCCAATGACGTGTTTTACAGGCTTGAGTTTTTATAGCCTATTAACTGCTAGCTGACTTCAATAGACGCCTTGCTTCCTTCCAAAGATAATTTCAGACTATATCTGAAAATACATTAGATGAGATAGGTGGAACAAAATTAATCTCCTTTCCGGAGTGTTAATGTGTGTAAGGAAGCATGCACATGTACTGTAAAAGTGTGTGTGTGTGTGTGTCTGTGTGTGTGTGTGTGTGTTTGTGTTTGTGTGTGTGTGTGTGTGTGTGTGTGTGTGTGTGTGTGTGTGTGTGTGTGTGTGTGTGTGTGGAGCGTGCACATGTACTGTAAAAGCGATGTGTGTGTGTGGGAGCGTGCACATGTACTGTAAATGCGATGTGTGTGTGTGGGAGCGTGCACATGTACTGTAAAAGCGATGTGCATTTTTTCTGTCATTTTAAGTTATGTTCACATTTCCTGCATTGTCTGAACTGAAACAAGTTTTTGCACTGAATGGCTGATTTAACTGGAATAAATTTAATTTCAATAAATTAAAGGGTGGTCTTGGACTTTAGCGCAGTATAGAAAATACAGTCATTTTCTGCTCAAGGTTTCCTCCTAATACCAGCCAGGGAATTCTTCCTTGCTACTGTCACCCAAGCCATGCTCCTGGAGGGGTTCAGGTCTGGATGTCTGTAAACATGTAAATGAATTGAACTGAATGTGCAAGACAGCAGCGGCGACTCACTTCTTGATCTCCTCCTCCACCACAGTCACGCCCTCGCTGTGCGGGTTCTGGATCTTTTTGGTGGCACTGCCAAAATCACAGAGCACATAGTGGCCCTTGTCATGGAGCAGAATGTTCTCCACCTATAGAGTTGGGGAGTGGGGGGGGGGGGGAGGGGCAGTTTGAGCAAGAGGAGAGGGTGAGTAAACTTTTGTGTGACACCCATACACATGCACGCTCCCACACACACGCGCGTGCATGCTCTCACACACATGCACACTTCCACAAGATGCACTCACGTGCATGCTCCCACACAAACTCACACACGTGCACAGTCCCACACACACATGCGCGCACTAACACACATGCACGCTCCCACACACACGCACGTGCCACATGGACACACACACGCGTTCACCCATCCACACACGCACACACACGTGCACGCTCCCACACAAACTCACACGTTCACGCTCCCACACACACATGCACGGTCCTACACATACCCACACACGCACGGCTCTTTAGACGTGGTGGGATGTACCTTGAGGTCCCGGTGGATGATGGGAGGTTTGCACTGGTGCAGTCTTGCCACAGCCTCACAGGTGTCACAGAAGATGCTGAGGACTTCAGGCTCGGAGAAGCCGCTCTGCAGGCGCTGGTTCATCAGGTTCACCACCTGCCCACCTGCAGGGTACAGCAACTCAGCCACAGGGACACCTGCAGTACCCCCACCAAATACTCCCTCACAACCCAGCCACATGAGCACCTGCAGAACCCCCACAAAGTACCCCCTCACAACCCAGCCACAGGGACACCTGCAGAACCCCCACAAAGTACCCCCTCACAACCCAGCCACAGGGACACCTGCAGTACCCCCACCAAATACTCCCTCACAACCCAGCCACAGGGACACCTGCAGTACCCCCACCAAATACTCCCTCACAACCCAGCCACATGAACACCTGCAGAACCCCCACAAAGTACCCCCTCACAACCCAGCCACAGGGACACCTGCAGTACCCCCACCAAATACTCCCTCACAACCCAGCCACATGAACACCTGCAGAACCCCCACAAAGTACCCCCTAACAACCCAGCCACAGGGACATCTGCAATACCCCCACACCACCTCACAACCCAGCCACATGGACACCTGCAGCACCCTCACAACCCAGCCACATGAACACCTGCAGAACCCCCACAAAGTACCCCCTCACAACCCAGCCACAGGGACACCTGCAGTACCCCCACCAAATACTCCCTCACAACCCAGCCACAGGGACACCTGCAGTACCCCCACCAAATACTCCCTCACAACCCAGCCACATGAACACCTGCAGAACCCCCACAAAGTACCCCCTCACAACCCAGCCACAGGGACACCTGCAGTACCCCCACAAAGTACCCCTTCACAACCCAGCCACATGAACACCTGCAGAACCCCCACACCACCTCACAACCCAGCCACATGGACACCTGCAGCACCCTCACAACCCAGCCACATGAACACCTGCAGCACCCCCACAAAGTACCCCCTCACAACCCAGCCACATGGATACCTGCAGTACCCTCACAACCCAGCCAGATGAACACCTGCAGCACCCCGACAAATTACCCCCTCACAACCCAGCCACATGGACACCTGCATGCAATACCTCCACACCACATCACAACCCAGTCACATGGGCACCTGCAGCACCCTCACAACCCAGCCACATGAACACCTGCATGCAATACCTCCACACCACCTCACAACCCAGCCACATGGATACCTGCAGCACCCCCACAAAGTACTCCCTCACAACCCAGCCACACGGATACCTGCAGCACCCCCACAAAGTACTCCCTCACAACCCAGCCACATGGACACCTGCAGTACCCTCACAACCCAGCCACATGGACACCTGCAATACCCCAACAAAGTACTCCCTCACAATTCCTGTATGAACACTCCTAAAAATGCCATCAAAACACCCTATAAATATCAATAAACAACCATAAATACCCCCGTAAATACGTAAGTATGAACACCCATAACACATACCCCATATTCACCCATATTTACCCTCACAACACTCCTTTAAAAACAGTGAAGACCCATGTAATCACCCTCAGAACCACATAAATATAAAAAAACATTACCACCCCAACACCACCAACATAAAACCCTGCAATAGCCTATAAAGAACAACCCCATATGCCCAGTTCAGACCAAGCTCATCATGTTGCGAATCTGGTCTGAACTGGCCTTTAAACACTCACACTCAATCATCACCCGAACCCAGATAACTATCCTTACAACAACAGAGTAATCACACTGACTAGCAAACACAAAGACAACAAGAAGAAGAAGAAAAATAAACCAACACACAGGACCATGATGGAACTGAAAATAACAAGACGCGTTCACACAGCCAGCGTCTTGCCGCATGGACAAACAGACATAAAGGCAGAGAGACGGACAGACTCACCGCGACAGAAGTCCATGAGGATAAGCACCTCCCACACGTCCCCCCCTCCCACCTGAGTAACGCTCGAGTCCAGGAATCCCACAATGTTCCTGTGGCCCGCCAGGTCCCTCTGTACAAACGCATCACAACACACAGTCAGTATGTCACTCAGACTATCACACACACACATAATATAATATAATATACACTATCACACACACATCATATAATATCACACACACATCGTATAATATCACACACACACACCACATAATATCACACACACATTGTATAATATCACATACACTATTACACACACACACACATCATATAGGCTAATCGCACACACTATCACACACACATCATATAATATCACACATGCTATCACACACACATCATATAATATCACACACACTATCACACACACCACATAATAATCACACACACTATCACACACACATCATATAATATCACACATGCTATCACACACACATCATATAATATCACACACACTATCACACACACCACATAACAATCACACACGCTATCACACACACAGACACATCATATAATATCACACACACACACACACACACACACACACACACACACACATCATATAATATCACACGCTATCACACACACAGATACATCGTATAATATCACACACGCCATCACACACACATCATATATCACACACACCGCACCGTATAATATCACACACACTATCACTCACACACACATCATATAATATCACACACACACACACACACCCTATAATATCACACACACATACACAAGCAAAAAAAAACAAGAGGAGGCATGATCAACGTCTACATAACAAACAGGGGACTTAACCAGCCTACAGGAGCACCAAAGAGGAGACATGATCAACGTCTACATAACGAACAGGGGACTTAACCAGCCTACAGGAGCACCAAAGAGGAGACATGATCAACGTCTACATAACAAACAGGGGACTTAACCAGCCTACAGGAGCACCAAAGAGGAGACATGATCAACGTCTACATAACAAACAGGGGACTTAACCAGCCTACAGGAGCACCAATTATGTGCTCGCCACAAAGGCTTGCTTTCTTTCATATATCTCACACACACGTCATAATATTTTACATACACACGCGCACACACACACACACACACACACACATCATATAATATTACAAACATACACATACACAAGCACATACAAACCACACCATATATTACACACACAAGCACATACATATACACACACACACACACACACACATATTATATTACACACACACACACAAACACATCAGATTATATTCCAAACGCAAGCACACACGCAATCAAAAGTCTGAGGACTTGAGGAATTTACGGCTAGTAGTCTACAGATAGATAGTTATGCTGTCACTGTATGGAACAGGACTGAATTTGATGAGGGAACACGCATTCTGGTTCAGGTTTTCTTCCTTCTAACATACAGGGCAGCACCATTGTGACGTCACAACCCACGGTCCAAAGCACAAACTCATGTGGGTTTCAATGCACCCCAGCCCACCCAGCTAATGATTAGTGATCAATATCATGGTGTCCAATCGCCAATTCAATTCAAATTAATATCTAAATTAAACAGGCAGCCGAAGCTAACAGCTTTCTAGCAGCTCTGACCGCTTATCGTTGGCCATTTGAATGGGTACTCCACGGCGAACGACTAGGGAGAGGTATAAGAGTTGTGCTGCCATTGAGTGCAATCTCTGCAGCACATCAAAGATACGTAACGATAAGATTCCCTCACAACCTGCTGCTAGAAAGCTGTTAGCTTCGGGTGCCTCATCCTCCACTGTCTCTCTCGCTCACGCAATTCTTCCTCTGTAGATTCCGGCTCAAAACTGTATGGTTGTATTTCTTCCTTAAAATCCAAAAGCTTGTCCACTGCAGCCATCAACTTCAGCCATCGCCATCGGAACGAATCCTGATTGCAGGCATTGGTGGCTGCAACGGAGCCGTGCCGTAACTGTGCAAAGTCAGAGCTGTCCGTCATATCGCTCAGGCTAACCAAGTGATATCTGTAGGCTACAGAAGATGATAGAATAGATAAACTGGATAAGAATTACTGCAGCGGTGCCAGAAATTCAGCTCCACTCCTGTCTTTATGGAAGGGAAACATTGCGGTGTTCAATACTTGTTGAGGGCTTCCTGCTTAGAGACCAATGATCAAAGTTTACGAGAAAATGTACAGGACAGTTATATTATAATTATATTTAATGGATTTGTTTTAAAAGATCAGCTGATGGACTGAGATGGCTATTTCAGAACTTAACTACGTTATTTTCCTTTAACCAAAAAAAAATAGTCCATTAGATTCTACAGATGGAACTGCGTCCACAGGAATGTAAAATCTGTAGCCTTTTTAAGATTATCCTATTTAGCATTATAATTCATGTTAAGCAGATAATTCACCCATTAAACTGTAATATAAAAGCTTTTATTATTCTGCCTCTGAGTGGCCACCTGGAAGTATCTTCGCGACCTCCGTTTACAAACACTGTCAGAGCTACTTCCTGCCCCAGAAACGTTGGTCGCGTCCCATTATCTTTCACTCCACCCTCCTTTACACCATTCCCCCACTACCACTCCTCCACTCCAGCGGAAGTATGTGGAGCAAAGGAGTGGAGTTAATGAGTGGAGCAAAAGAGGGAACGAGGGGGAGTGAAGAAAATCAGGACAAGCTTTTCGGCTTCGCCGCCATCAAAGGCAAGGTCCTGTTTTGAAGATTAAAGTTCTCGCTGCAGTGACGTTCACATGTGGGCCATTATGTATTTCATAGTCTTAAACTACTTATGGTTCTCTTTTCTTTTTAAATTTTCAGATAAAAATTATATTAATCATTAATAGTTCAAGTTATTATTAACTCACAGAGATCCCGATTGATCTGGTCACAGTAACTGACCATGATCCAGATCTCTCTGGTCACAGTAACTCACCATGATCCAGATCACTCTGGTCACAGTAACTGACCATGATCCAGATCACTCTGGTCACAGTAACTCACCATAATCCAGATTGCTCTGGTCACAGTAACTCACCATGATCCAGATTGCTCTGGTCACAGTAACTCACCATGATCCAGATTGCTCTGGTCACAGTAACTCACCATGATCCAGATTGCTCTGGTCACAGTAACTCACCATGATCTGGATCTCGCACTTGCAGACCTGCAGGTCGTCATCGTTGTTGACGTACATCCTCTTCAGAGCACAGCGAACACCCTGAGATGTTCTCACAACAAACACAATGGCGAAGCCACCTAAGAGAAAGGGGGAGGGGGTGGCAGAGGAAGGAGGAGAGAGGGGAATTTTTTCATTAGTTATTGATTGAACTCTTTCATAATCCTGAGATCTGGCCAATACAGCATTCCATATAATGTATACAGTGCAGTCTGTAAGTATTTGGACAGGGCAATTTGACTCCATGCTCCAGCACATTGGATTTTAAATGAAACAATGAATATAAAAGATCAGACTGTCACCTTTAATTTGAGGGTATGTACATCAATATCAGGTGATCCATGTTGGAATTACATAGGTCATTGAGAAATAAGAGATTCCAGTTTATAAAACAATTAAATACGTTACAATTGCAAATAAGAGCAGTTCTTACCTAACCTTAAAATTATATTTAGTTATTTCAAAAAAAAAAAAAAAAAATATATATATATATATATATATATATTTTCAGCAAATGTCATTTCTAGATTTTAATTTTGAATTAAATGATGACACCAGTCACAGATCTCATACGGGATAACAGATTAATTGTAAAAATATGTATTTGTTTGCTTTATCCAGCAGGTCAGTCTTTACAAGTAATGGTGCACTGATTAGTCTAAATTAACTGCACTTCTTACTTACCTGGTCCATATTAATGCTTTGCTCTCTTTTTTGCAAGAAACTAGCTGATGGGTCAGAAATCTTGCAGGCCGTATAATATGTTAATTGTATATTGTGTCCATTAATTACCAAAAAACAATAGAATCATAAATACAGTCCCATCATAAAAATATGTATTGGAATAGCAAGGCCAATTCTTTCGTTTTTGCAATAAACTGAATACATTTGGGGTTGGGATAAATTGATGAACACGAGACAAGAACTTAGAACATAGCACCTTTGGCATCAGACCACCCAATTTGTAGTCCAGTGAGGACCACTAGGAGACAAGGTTCTGTCCTGTGTCCCCCAGGGCATTAATAGAGGACAGACTGGCAGGAGAATGCAGTTGATTATGTATGAGTTGCGGTTATGTACTGCCCTCTCTAACTGGCCGTTACCCTCCTGAAGCACAGTTTATTTCCCATTCTAACTTAATGACGGCATCCGCGAGGAAAGCTGCACAGCCTGTCTGGATTCACATAATGCATGCGCTGTAGTGAATCTGAGCTTGCAGAACAGACAGGCCTCTCAGTGTCTCCATCTTGCTGTGAAATGGCAGTCAGGAGAGTATGGAGGGAGTAATTCACCGCCTCCACTCCACTCGTTTTTTGCAATGGGATGGTTTCTTGGCTGCCGGCCACTGTCGGGCGGCAGAAAGGGCCACCTGTTTCGGTGCTCACAGTGGCTTAGAATAGCCTGCCCCGGAAAGGGAGGGACACTGCCCCTCATGCTGTCGCATCCTGTGTGGAACAGGAAATGCAGAGAGTGGGCACTTCACTGGGTGTCTGTGAGAGGCTTTTGTGTGTCTGCGCGCCTGCGTGCGTGTTTGCCTCTGTGCGTGTGTGTGTGTATGTGCGCGTGTTTGCGTGCTTGCTTGTTTGCCTCTGTGTGTGTGTGTGTATGCACGTGTGCGTGTGTCTGCGTGTACATGTGCCTGTGTGTGTGTGTGTGTGTGTGTGTGTGTATCTGTGTGTGTGTGGGTGTATGCGCGTGTTCGTGTGTGTGTGTATGCGCGTGTACGTGTGTGTATGCGCGTGTGTGTGTATGCACGTGTGCGTGTGTCTGCGTGCACATGTGCCTGTGTGTGTGTATGTGCGTGTGCCTGTGTGGGTGTGTATGTGTGTGTGCATGTGCGTGTGTGTGTATGTGCGTGTGTCTGTGTGTGTGTGCGCATGTGTGCGTGTATGCGCGTGTGCGTGTGTGGGTGTGTATGTGTGTGTGCATGTGCGTGTGTGTGTATGTGCGTGCGCATGTGTGTGTGCATGTGCGTGTGTGTGTATGTGCGTGTGTGTGCATGTGTGTGTGCATGTGCGTGTGTGTGTATGTGCGTGCGCATGTGTATGTGTGTGTGCCTGTGTGTGTGTATGCGCGTGTGCGTGTGTGGGTGTGTATGTGTGTGTGCATGTGCGTGTGTGTGTATGTGCGTGCGCATGTGTGTGTGCATGTGCGTGTGTGTGTATGTGCGTGTGTGTGCATGTGCGTGTGTGTGTATGTGCGTGCGCATGTGTATGTGCGTGTGCCTGTGTGTGTGTGCATGTGTGTGTGTGTATGCGCGTGTATGCGCGTGTGCGTGTGTGGGTGTGTATGTGCGTGTGCATGTGCGTGTGTGTGTATGTGCGTGCGCGTGTGTGGGTGTATGTGTGCGTGCATGTGCGTGTGTGTGCATGTGCGTGTGTGTGTATGTGCGTGCGTGTGTGTGAATGTGCGTGCGCATGTGTGTGTGCGTCTGTGCGTGTATGTGTGTGTGCATGTGTGTGTGTGTGTATGTGCGTGTATGTGCGTGTGTGTGTATGTGCGTGCGCCTGTGTGGGTGTGTATGAGTGTGTGCATGTGTGTGTATGTGCGTGCGCCTGTGTGGGTGTGTATGTGGGTGTGTATGTGCGTGCGCATGTGTGTGTGTGTATGTGCGTGCGCATGTGCGTGTGTGTGTATGTGCGTGCGCATGTGCGTGTGTGTGCGCGTGTGCACATTTGTGAGCGTGCACATACCATCTGTCAGGAGGAGGGTGAATGTGTTGTCCTGAGAGTCGAGGGCTTATCTGCTCAATACGCCGCCATCGTTGATGCTGCAGCTTAATTTAGAAAAAGCAAATCCCTGAGAGAAGGCTCCTGGCCTGCATGACAGACCAACGTGCAGCCATGCACTGCTGTGGGTGCTGCTTCATGCAGTGATTATAGCGCGGAGATGCTAGTTCTATAGACCATTTTTTCCTCCCTGGTGTCCACTCCATTTTATAATAATAAAAATAAAATAATAATAATGTGACCATACAATTGTTTAGCAGAAAATATGACATTAATACTGTTTTCCAAATTAAAAAAAGGAACATCTGCCTACCTAGGTAAGTAGTTTAGGCTACGTTAGGCAACCTTTTACCTTTATTAGCAAAGGGTGCTATCCAGAATGACGCAACTAAGTAGAAATATGTCACTGCCGTCTAATGTACAAAGGCAAATAAAATTGAAACAGTTGAGCCTGCCAATTAACATGATGCTCCTGTCTGTTATAACAGCTAAAACCAAACATGATCACAAGTTGTGGGAATTAAACATTTTATATTGTATTGGCTATATCCTAATATAAGCAACGTAGCCTAAACCAATGTAGCATCAGGTGTATCAATTCACATCTACACTATTGGAAGACTTTCGAAAGGAGCAATGCACTGTTTTTAGGGACCAAACAGATTTCCTTGCACATGAGGATGAGTCCATGCCATTACCCAGAGCCAACCTGTCAAAGCTTGCCAAGCAAGATACAATGCCCTCCATAATGTTTGGGACAAAGACACATCATTTATTAATTTGCCTCTGTACTCCACAATTTTAGATTTGTCGTAAAAAATCACATGTGGTTAAAGTGCACATTAGCAGATTTCAATAAAGGGCATTTATATACATTTTGGTTTCACACTGTGGAAATTATAAAAAGTGTTCATTCATAGTCCCCCCATTTCAGGTCAGCATAATGTTGAGGACACAGGATTGTTACGTAAATGAAAGTAGTCATGTTAAGTATGTTGTTGTATATCCTTTGCCTGCAATGACTGCTTGAAGTCTATGATTCATGGACTCTCCAGTTGCTGGGTGCCTGGTGACGCTCTGCCAGGCCTGTATTGCAGCCGTCTTCAGCTCATGCTTGTTTTGGGGGCTAGTGCCCTGAAGTTCTCTTCAAAAAGGCATGCTCAATTGGGTTCAGATCGGGTGAATGACTTGGCAACCCTTTTTTTTAGCTTTGAAAAACGAAGAATGGAGTGCCTCGGTGGCCCACGGCTAAAGCATCGATGCAGTTGCACGCCAAGGATCGGGGTTTGAGCCCTCGTCCCGCCAAAGCCAAGTAAGGCCACACGGGAGCGGCCTAATTGGGCCGTCACTCCGAGGGCTGGGGGGTTCTCGGCAGAGAAGGATCGGCACATACAATGCCCCAGTCCAGAGGATGAAGCGATGCTTGAGGAAGGCGTATCGACCAACTTCCAGCTGCCACAGGATGGGCAGTAGCGTGTTTCCTCAACATGGGTGAAATAAACAGGGTACAACTGCCAACCAAATTGGGAAAAAATTCAGTCTTGAAAAAATTCAGTCTTGCTAGTAGAATGAACCGCCAGCCAATGAGCTTTGAGGCATTTGCTTGAACTTGAGCTGATAGGATGTGTCCATACTCTTCAGAATTAATTTTGCTACTACCATCAGCATCATCATCATCAATGAAGAGAACTGTACAAGCATAGCTGTGCATATGTGCAATTTAACCACATGTTAATTGTGTGATTTCAAATCTAAAATTGTGGCAAATCAGAGGCAAGCCAAGACCAATAATGGACCGATGGAGGGCACTGTATTTTATTTTGCTGGATACTACTGATGAGACCAAACAATAGTTGCGATCCTGCCAGCACTTCAATGTCATATTCAGAGAATTAGTTTCATACTTGCTGCTATTTTCTTTTCATTCTTTTATTTTCATTTTACTACAATTACAATTGCGGCATTTGGCCTAGTTTGAAAGCCATTTGAAAGTGATTTAAATAGTGAAATAAGATGCACTAAGCCACCATATAAGGATAATTGAGGGCATTCACTAGGTGGAGTCGTTTGTCTGTACACTTTTATAGATATTTGTGATTCATAAATAAAAGGTGTATGATTGTTTTACACTGCATGCCCATTTTATGAGTCATATGTCAGCATGATTTAGTAACTGGTCGTATGATGAAATGAATGATGAAATCCACACCACGAGGGCTCTCCCTATTGAAAACAGTTCCCTGTTCCCTGGCTGCTTGGAGTAGGACAAACTGAACTGAGGCAAGTCTTTTAGCCCTCTTGTGGTGGATACATAATACTACAGTGGTTGCACAAGCAAACAAACTGATGGAGACAGACTGTTTGTCTGTCCAATTATTTACAATGATAGGTAAAAAATTAGGAATTAATACATGTTTTAACAAGCACGGTTTTCCCATTTTAATAAAAAAATTCTGTTGCAAGCTAATGTTTGCTCTCATCAGGTCTACATTACATTATTGACATTTGGCAGATGCTATAATCCAGAGCAACATACAGTTAATTAGACTAAGCAGGAGACAATCCTCCCCTGGAGCAATGCAGGGTTAAGGGCCTTGCTCAAGGGCCCAACGGCTGTGCAGATCTTACTGTGGCTACAGCGGGATTAGAACCACCTACTTTGCGTGTCCCAGTCCCGTTAACCACTAGACTACAGGCCGCCCCTTAGAACCGGTTAAGTTCTAGATTCCCCTATCCTGCAAAGAGTGAGTAGCCAGGTTCATGGCCCACAAGAATTATGACTCAGGAGCTAGGGAGGAGTTTCTTGCAAAAAAGAGAGCAAGGAATTAATATAGTAAGAAGTGTGGTTACCATCATACGATGGTGGTCTGTTTTTGTTGGACTAATAAGTAGGCTGTTATTTGGTTGTATTAGCTATCCATTGGATCAGCCACTGTAAGTAAAAAGTGATTTCAAAGAAAATCTTTTATCATACTATAGTGATCATGTCATACTATAGAGGTCTATTATTGAGTAGTCAGTAGGTCATTGTTTATGAAGACTGTCAGGCAGGCCGGACAACACAGATTGTTTTGTAGTAGAATTTAAATTGATTGAGTTGAGAACACAACAACAGTGTGGTATAATGAGCTAGAAAGCATTTTCAGATGTTTTCCAGCATGGATCACTTCTTTCAAGTGTTGTGTGAGAGATTTGAACGCATTGACCCATAATCTACAACAAGCAATGTTACATTTTAAGTAATTTATTTCCTGAGCATACTTGCTGAGATCTCACCTTTATGACAGCAAAAAATATTTTGAAATCCATCTCAGTTATCCTGTATGACATTGCTGATTCTTAATTAAAATATAGAAATTACATTTGCTGAAAATATATATTTTTAAAATAACTAAATATCATTCTAATCAACGTAAAAATAGCTTTTATTTGCATTTTTAACCCATTATTATTTTTTTCTGGAATCCCTTGTTTGTCATTGACCCATCTCTTGAGAGTTCCGGCTGTAGTAACTGTTGTTCTTGTGTGAGAAACCCTGAACATGGATACGTACTATTTATAAAGCCAACTACTTACCACACATATTATTTCAGTCATCTGACAGCAAAATTACTGGTTGGTTGATGACCTAGGGCCCAGGCAGTTCTCATGATAGATAGAACCGGTTAAATATGACAGCGTGGTGACTTGGAGTCAAGTCGGCCATAACAAAACGCCATAATCGTTTGCCCCCTAATAGTCAGGCTAGCTGCTCGTCTATAGCTTGACAGCTATCAAACGCAAACGATTAGATGCACTGCATCGACCAATCTTAAACTCCACTATGCATTCAAATTAAAACACCTTACAAGCTCTCACCTTCAGCCAGCGTTTCCTCCACAGTAACCTGATGCCGACCAATTGCGAACACTTTCCCAATGAAACTGCTGCCAGCTGCGCAGGACCCGCCGCCTCCACCACCTCCAGAACCCGCCCCAGAGCTCACCAGCTCCCGGCGGGAATCGAAAAACTTCTTCATTGTTTCCATGTGTCCATAAAAACTATGAGGAGGGGGTAACTTTCAAAATGTCAATAAAATGATAAAACAATCATTCCATGGAAGCTGGCTTTGGACCACCGCCGCGGGATTCGCACGTCATTCAAAGCGGCCCGATGTGGGACAGTGAACATTAGCTTGCAGGCTAAGAATGAGCAAGATTATACGCCGTCACACAAAATAAATTACAATTTAATGGTAGCAGGCGTTTAATACTCTAAAAATGCAATCGCGTTCCGCAGGTAGCTGCCCAGCTATGTAGACTAGGTACATTATGTGTCATCACTTAGATTCGCTGAGCCCATCTAGCTTGCTAAGCAACGCTTTCAACGCTTCCAAAATACAAGAGACTAAAAACCAGCAAGCCAAGGCGGATAGCTAGCTACTTAGCATGCGCGTTAAAAGCATTCGATGCGAAATAAATAATTTAACTAGCTTTGCTTAACACAGCTAGTTATACTAGCAACGACAGCTGCAGCCACAAACTGGTAGCGTTAGCTTTGTCAACAACAGATTTTCCTTTCAGCTGCATTCACGTCCAAAACATCCACTCATTTGCTTTCTATCCTGTGCCCGTTAGTTATAACTGCAGAAACTGACAGCTGAGTTTGTTCTTAGCTAGCTAGAAGCTAACATTAGCTAGTTCGCCAAATATTACTGTGCAAGTTGGATGTCATATGCTGATTAAACGTGAGCAAGCCAGATGGTTTATTTTTTACCTATCATAAATTAATCAGATAGTAGCTTCCTAGCTAGCTAGCAAACTCATGCTTTGCTTTAAAATCCTAATTTCCAGGAAGGACAGATTATTTAATAATTTGAAACGTCTCCATCAAGCTTCCGAAAGATAGACCGCTATCGAATAAATTCTATTCGTTGTGCAACGTGACACGTCTCGATGTATCCCCATGTCTTGTCACCTTTATTTTCTTTGCCAGCACGCTATTTTCTGTAAACCTTAGCGTCCTACCTACCCGAACTAGTGGCTAACGTATGCTATCTACACAAGGCTGACTAAGGTCAAGGGAATGAATGGTTGAAAAAAAAAAAAACAGATGTGTCTGCCTCTGGTCATCCCAGGAAATGCGAAACAGGAAATTTGGAACGTTTTTTTATATTTTCCTCTTTTTTTCTCTCAAATAAAATAACAACTGAAATCATATGATCACAATGAAGAACATAAACAACCGAGATGATTAGCAAGAGAAAAAAAGATATAGAAATAACCTGAGGAAGGCCATAAAAATCCTTCAAACCAACACCGATGTGTTGCACAGGTTACAGCTGATTTGCAGTTTGAAAATCGTATTGTAGTGATGTAACTTTCAAAATCATTAAGAAAGATGATAAATATGGGTTTCTTCTTCAAAAATATAATTTTATGGATCAAGTATATCCCAAAAACCTGGCATATCACTTTACCTTTACCTGTGTTTGCGTCTGGCAATGAAAACATAAGGGGTTTCCTGGGGAACAGAGCTTCCTACACATGCAGTATACGCCATGCTGGGGAGAAGAAACGGAATAAGGAGTTTAATCTCTGCACATCGTGACATTTTCTAGCCGTTGGGCCCTTGAGCAAGGCCCTTACATTTACATTTTACATTTTTGTCATTTGGCAGACGCTTTTAATCCAAAGCAACTTACAAGTGCATAGGTTCTACCATAAGTCAAAGAAAGCATCACATCTAGAACTAAAACACACATGGAATGCTGTTCTAAACATAGTCGTCATCATAAGTGCAACTTTTTTTTTGGGGGGGGGTTAGACAAGGATAGGGATATCAGAAAGGAGGGGCGGGGGAAATCAGGAGGGAGGACTAAGGTAGAGTTTGAAGAGGTGGGTTTTGAGTCTGTGTCGAAATAGGGGGAGGGATTCTGCTGTCCTGACAGTGGTAGGCAAGTCATTCCACCACTGAGGAACCAGAACGGAAAACAGGCGTGAACGTGCAGCTCGACCGCCAGGTGCACCCAGAGCTGGCAGACCGGAGTGGTCTAGCTGGGGAGTAGGGAGTGATCAAGGATTGTATGTAAGGTGGGGCAGTCCCCTTAGCAGCCTGAAATGCCAACACTAGGGCCTTGAAACGGATGCGTGCGGCAATAGGAAGCCAGTGGAGGCCAATGAGAAGAGGGGTGACATGAGCCGACCTGGGCTGACTGGTGATCAGGTGGGCTGCAGCATTCTGGACCAGCTGGAGGGGCTTGATGGCACATGCTGGGAGACCGGCTAGGAGGGAGTTGCAGTAATCCAGGCGGGAAATGACGAGCGCCTGGACTAGGAGCTGGGTGGCTTTCTCTGTCAGGAGATGACGGATACGGCGTATATTGTAGAGGAAGAACCTGCAGGTTCTGGCAGTGGAGGATACTTGTGTAGGATACTTGTGGATAAAGCGGGATTGTCTCCTGCTTAGTCTAATTAACTGTAAGTCGCTTTGAATAAAAGCGTCTCCCAAATGACATGTAATGTCATGTAACAGGTGCTTGTGAGCAGTGTCACATACCTATGAAACAAGTGAGTACCTGAGTGAATGCACTGAAATAGCATGCCCATGCCGTGGGAAAAAAACAGGTTCCATTTACTTTATGAATACAAATGACAACACTAACAATTCAATACCACAAGATGGTGCCCTTGTACTTAATCAAGGAGATGACTGAACCCTTTTCCCTTATTCTTATCATTTTTAATTTCCCTGTTTTATGTATTTCTTAGTTCTATGCTCCGCTTCATGTTTTCCTCGTCGCGTCCCACGTCAATGTCTTTTTCCTTGTTTCCCCATTTATGTGTGTTCTGTGTGTTCATGCTCCGTTCCATGTTTTCTTTCTCCGTGTTGTCTCCGCCCTCCACACCATATATACACTGCGTTCCAAATTATTATGCAAATGATATTTTTCTCTGATTTTCCTAAATAGTCGATGCAAATGACAGTCAGCATAATTTTCAAGTCATCAACTGTTAGGGTATAATTCGAATGTTATTGAACAAACCTCCCAATGATAACAGTATTTAAAAAAAAAAAAAAATTTTTAATGCACTGTTCCAAATTATTATTAGGAGTTTCAAAACATTTTATAGGTTGTAAAGAACTGAAAATGGTCATTTGTTGAATTTGCAGCATTCGGAGGTCATATTTACTGAAATCAAAAGCTATTTCAATCAAAAACATCTTAACAGGTCGAGTTAAATTTTAACATAGGACCTCTTATTTGATAGTAGCTTCACAATTCTTGCATCCATTGAACTTGTGAGTTTTTGGAGAGTTTCTGCTTGAATTTCTTTGCAGGATGTCAGAATAGCCTCCCAGAGCTGCAGTTTGGATGTGAACTGCCTCCCACCCTCATAGATCTTTTGCTTGAAGATGCTCCAAAGGTTCTCAATAGGGTTGAGGTCAGGGGAGGATGGGGGCCACACCATGAGTTTCTCTCATTTTATGCCCATAGCAGCCAATGATGCAGAGGTATTCCTTGCAGCATGAGATGGTGCATTGTCATGCATGAAGATGATTTTGTTACAGAAAGCACGGTTCTTCTTTTTGTACCATGGAAAAAAGTGGTCAGTCAGAAAGTCCACATACTTTTCAGAGGTCATTTTCACACCTTCAGGGACCCTAAAGGGGCCGACCAGCTCTCTCCCCATGATTCCGGCCCAAAACATGACTCCGCCACCTCCTTCCTGACGTCACAGCCTTGTTGGGACATGGTGGCCATCCACCAACCATCCACTACTCCATCCATCTGGACCATCCAGGGTTGCACGGCACTCATCAGTGAACAAGACTTGAAAATTAGTCTTCATGTATTTCTGGGCCCACTGCAGCCGTTTCTGCTTGTGAGCATTGGTTAGGGGTGGCCGAATATAAGGTTTATGCATAACTGCAAGCGTCTGGAGGATCCTACACCTTGATGTTCACGGGACTCCAGAGGCACCAACTTCAAATACCTGTTTGCTGCTTTGTAATGGCATTTTAGCAGCTGCTCTCTTAATCCGATGTTTTTGTCTGGCAGAAACCTTCCTCATTGTGCCTTTATCTGCACAAACCCGTGTGTGCTCTGAATCAGCCACAAATCTCTTAACAGTACGATGATCACGCTTAAGTTTTCGTGAAATATCTAAGGTTTTCATATCTTGTCCAAGGCATTGAACTATTTCACGCTTTTCGGCAGCAGAGAGATCCTTTTTCTTTCCCATATTACTTGAAAATGGTGGTCTGCTTAATAATGTGGAACATCCTTCTTAAGTAGTTTTTCCTTTAATTGGGCTCACCTGGCAAACTAATTATCACTAATTGAAAAACAAAAAATTGAATCTTTATGACACTTAAATACAATTTGTATAATAATTTGGAACGCGGTGTATATATCCTCTTGTATTCATGTCACCTGTTTCTCATTGTCTTGTCATTAGTGTGGCATATAAGCCTGCCTGCTATTTCATTGTTCTGTGCTAGTTTGTTTTTGCTTCTTGCTTTGTGCTTGTTTGATTCTTTGCTTGTTCTGTTTACCTGCCTGTTCTGTGCCCTGCATGTTCTGGTTTCCCGTCCTACCACCTGCCTGCTTCTCTGCCCTACCCCTTCTCTGTCCAACCCTCGCTCACCCTGGACCTCCCTCTCTGCACCGGACCTATCCTCCCTCACCCTTCTTCACCCTATTCCAGCCTGTGTGTCTTGATTCCCCCGCTTGATTTCACCTCCGTCTGTCCTTTGACCACCTGCCTAATCCCCTGTACCCCTGTTCGCTTGGTTCTGACCCGTTGCCTTTACTACAAACTCTGTTTATCCTTGATTGCCCTGTTCTGCTGTCCCTTGACCCTATTCTGACGACCTGCATGAAAGCCTGCCGTTTCACTTAATCCCTGAGTTTGTTATTGGTTCTTCTGTCCGCGACCCTGACATAACTATTTTCAGATCGTAATCATGTACTGTATGGACACAACTAAAGGCATGATGGTCATAGCCCTGAAAGTCGAACCATGTGGGTAGCCTGTTTGCATAGTAAATTGACAGCAAATTAGTAGCAGAAGCACAATCCTAGCCCACTGTTGTAATTGACACCGGGGTTCACGATATGCCTACTGTGGCAAGTGTATGCATGAAATATTAATCTGAGGGAAAGAGTGTCCTAAGAGAGACAAGGCAGGACCTCTTTGTACGCTGAGAGACTGAGATTAGTATCACTTTTTCAATAGGCCTATGTGTGTAAAGCCATTCAAGTTAATCAAGAGGTCAATTTGGCTTCCACTAAGTGACCTTTGAAATGATAGCACCCCTTTAATTATTAATTCTTCTATTTACCAAAAATGTCTGCTATTTAATATTGATATTTATCAGAGCAGAGCAAGTCTATGGCCTTTCCTGCCAAAACAGAAATGTAAGCCTAAATTAAGAGTCTGACAGGCTGAGGGTTGGTGTTAGGCCACATTGGGGACTGTACATATTTTTGGAATATGAAACTATTATTGTTAATGATATCATTGTTATTATGTTATTTTTAGTCATAATTTTCTGTAGATTTTTGTTCAAATTACATGTATGACCCTGACTTTCCTTTCCAACCAAATATTGTTTCTATAAATCAGTATTCATGTAAAAAATATAACACCATTGGCTGTGGCAATTAGAACCAATGAGTGAGCTTGAATTATTGTACAGCTAAACAAGGTCTTGGTGCAGAGGCGTTGGTCCGTCAACTGCACATTTTGAAACCCAGGCAGAGGGGGAGTCAACATGTCAGTGAGTCTTTCTCAATGATAGGATGCGATTTACAATGGCCTTGCAAAAATGTTTTAACATAAAAATCTTACCTTGAATGCAGGCCTGTCTCAGTCAATCTATGCAGACCATGAACATCTTCTTGCTGTCAATTAAAACAGAGAAGACCAGTAGCAGTAGGCTACATGCTGACCCAACAGATGTGCAAACAGGTCGTCCTTAGAGACTCTTATGATCTTGTGGGGAGGAGAAAGCGGTAACCAGAAGTGGGCTGGATTATTAACCCTTTGAAGCCGAATGACCTTTTTTTTTTCTTTTTGTTATGCAGGGCAGACTTGCGACTCTCCAATATGTTGAATTGGCATACATTAAAAGCGGGTTGCGTTTGGAAATCATGTCTACATTTTTCCAAATTTTTTTTTTTTTTTTTGCTGAGGATATTTATTTCCATGCAATTTAGGATGACATGCAATAGAGAACGAGCTGAAACTAACATGAATAATGCTATCATAATAGGTTAGACACAGTTTTTACTGTTTGTGCAATAAAATACAAATGTTAATATTTATATATTTTACCACTGTATTTACCGTTATACCCATTGGAATGTAGCCATTGTTTTCTAGGCAATACAACACCTACTATCGTAAGCAGTGTGTCACCTGCTTCAGTAGCTTGTAATCATTGAGTCCATGGCAGAACATAATTACCAGTAGTTATTATAATACATTTATGAACACCAATTAATTTTTTTTACAATATAGTGTTACGCCCAGCCTCTCTCCCATGTACCATGGGGAACACAATGGACTGTAACCTAAATGCCACAACACCAAAAAGTCAATCAAAATATAAAGAAAAAAGGGAAAAAAAAATACTGTTATGAGTAAGTTGACAAGATGGTCCAGGTACTAAACACAGGCCTGCTGAACTACTCCTAATTTAACACACGAAAAAAAAATAATCTAGCCCTAACTCTTCTTCTTTGGTTTTTGTTGGCAGATTGTACATAACTGTAAGGTGCATACATCGCCACCTACTGTGCTGGAGTGTAGGGCCAGTCATGGGCCTATCTACACTCTTCCTAATATGTACAGTGTTTCTCCTTTTGGGAACTAAATTAAAATAATAATAATCGCTCTCCCCTTCCTAATTCCACATTCTTCCTTCAGCATTATCCTATTTCCTCCCCCCAAACCTTTTCTCCAAAATCCCTTGATCTCATCCCCTTTCACGTTAGTTAGACCCAAGATCTCCATTACTGCGGAACCATTCTAATCCTCTCTGTCTTCATATCTATTTCAGTTGCACAGTTTACGATTGCTGTAAATGCCAAATATCTTTTCCTGTTCCTACTTTGTCGTGTTCTTTATTCCTCCCAATTCCCTTCTCTCCCCTTACTCACTTTGCTGCTTCTGCATATGATATTTCGTTCTTTGCTCTCGCCTGTTCCACCTCACTCTCCATCTTCCTTCTCTCACAATGTTTTACACCCACCTCGTGATTTCGCCCACAGTGAAAACACACAGCCTGATCTTTAGACAACCTACAATCCTCTTCTGAACACCCATCCCACACCTTCTGTTCACCCTTTCCCTACAGGCTGCAGCTCCGTATTCCTGACACCATTAACACCTGAGTGGTACCCTCTCGTATGCCCTCACCATATAATTTACATAATCTAAAAAAACCCTACAAATGTGTAGCTCCTCAACAAATTCTAACAACACTGATCCACTTTTTTCTTCTTCCCAATCACTATTAACACCCACTACGTTTTAATTTAGATTTTTCTTCTGCTCATGCCTTTTGTTAATTGATAAATAGAGTATTAACATTTTTGAAAGCATTCTTATTTTACAGCATTTTTTCACACCTGCCTAAAACTTCTGCACAGTACTGCACCTGCACAAGGAAGCGATATACACCTGATTACCCAGAAAGAGCTGAGAAGCCAACATTCTAATTACTTTTGGTCCCCTAAAATGGAGGGACTATGTATAAAAAGGGATTGAATTCTGATACGGATCACCTGATATGGATGATAATACCCTGAAATGAAAGGTGACAGTATACACTTTTACCTTCATTGTTTCATTTCAACTCCTATATGCGTGAGTACAGAGCCAAAATAACATACATTGTACCACTGTTCAAATGCTTACGACACTGTAGCTGAAACATCAAGCTTTTTATTTTAATTGACTTAACTTGGGGGTCCATTGAAAAGCAGTGAATTTGCATACTGCTGTTTTGTTTTCTGTGTGTCTGATAAAAAGGATTCTTTTGATCAGACTGGTTCCTGGTCACGGATGTGTTGTTTCGGGAAATACTGATAAGTGGCCTGGCCTAGAATAGAATAGAATGGGGGGGGGGTTGTCCCACTCTGCCATACTACTTTTACACAGGAGGTGGCGCCCCTGCAATCAGTCCAATGAGCAGCACGGAGCCAGTGCAGCGACTCCAACGCAAGAGTGTAACAATAGTTAAACTAAATAATTATTATTAACATTTCTATCAATTCAGAAAATGCATGAACAGTGAATGAACGGAAGGAAAAACCTAAATCAAATCAATATTTGGTGTGACCACACTTTGCCTTCAAACCAGCATCAATTCTTCTAGGTACACTTGCACAAAGTCAGGTATTTTGTAGGCATATAGTCAGGTGTGTGAATAACCAACTATACCACACAGGAGCTAATGATCATCAATTTAATATGTAGGTTGAAACACAGTCATTAACTGAAACATAAACAGCTGTGTAGGAGGTTTAAGACTGGGTGAGGAACAGCCAAACTCTGCTTCCAAGGTGAGGTTGTTGAAGACAGTTTAATGTCAGAAGTCATACACTATGGCAAGATTGAGCACAGCAACAAGACACAAGGTAGTTATACTGCATCAGCAAGGTCTCTCCCAGGCAGAAATTTCAAGGCAGACAAGGGTTTCCAGATGTGCTGTCCAAGCTCTGTTGAAGAAGCACAAAGAAACGGGCAACATTGAAGACCGTAGACGCAGTGGTTGGCCAAGGAAATTTAGTGCAGCAGATGAAATACACATCATGCTTACTTCCCTTCACAATCGGAAGATGTCGAGCAGTGTCATCAGCTCAGAATTGGCAGAAACCAGTGGGACCCAGGTACACCCATCTACTGTGCGGATAAGTCTGGTCAGAAGTGGTTTTCATGGAAGAATTGCGGCCAGAAAGCCATACCTCCGGCGTGGAAACAAGGCCAAGCGACTCAACTACGGAAACACAGGTACTGAGGTACAGAAAAATGGCAGCAGGTTCTCTGATGAGGACTGATGAGGCTGCATTTCTGCAAATTGAGTTGGGGATTTGGTCAGAATGAATGGTCTCCTCAATGCTGAGAAGTACAGGCAAATACTTATCGATCATGCAATACCATCAGGGAGACATCTGATTGGCCCAAAATGTATTCTGCAGCAGGACAACGACCCCAAACATACAGCCAATGTCATTAAAAACTATCTTCAGCGTAAAGAATCCTGGAAGAGTCCTGGAAGTAATGGTATGGCCCCCACAGAGCCCTGATCTCAACATCATCAAGTCTGTCTGGGATTACACGAAGGGACAGAAGCATTTGAGGCTGCCTAAATCCACAGAAGAACTGTGGCTAGTTCTCCAAGATGTTTGGAACAACCTACCTGCCGAGTTCCTTCAAAAACTGTGTGCAAGTATACCTAGAAGAATTGATGATGTTTTGAAGGCAAAGGGTGGTCACACCAAATACTGATTTGATTTAGATTTTTCTTCTGTTCATGCATTTTGCTAATTGATAAAAATAAACTATAACATTTCTATTTTTGAAAGCATTCTTATTTTATAGAATTTTTTCACACCTGCCTAAAACTTTTGCACAGTAGTGTATATATTAATTCAATAAATAAATTAATAATAATAATAATAATAATAATAATAAACTCTTCCGTTGTTATCAGGTTTGCGTGACAAACTGCCAGCCTTTCTGATCAGTAGGCAAATCCGTAGTATTTCCCCTTCAAAATTCAGCAGACATTATAATTTCACAGCCACCCCTTTAAAAAATGTCTTCGGGGGGGGCAAGCACCTGATGGCTCCAGCTAATAAAGTTACGGCCAGTAGATTTTTGTCTTTCTTCCTAGTCGCTGGAAAGATAGGCTACTTTGTTTCCTCGTTGCCCATAATCACCAATAACAATGTCAACTTCCCGCTAAAATCAAAAAGGTTTCCCAAGTTTTTATTTGTTGGCTCCAGAGAGACCTCGCCGTACAAGGCAGGGTTCTTCTCTCTAAGGCAGAAGGGATTTCTCATTTGGATAGTGGTTGTTTGGTTTTGTGAAACCAGGTTACGCAAATAAACCCTGGGTATGTTAAACTCGTAGTACACCACCCTGGGCTTCAGTCGTCCGATTGCTTGCCGATTGCTAGCATTAATTGAAATAAAATCTGGTTACTGTCTAATACATTTTTCTTTTCTTTTTTTAAGATGTTGCATAGAATTTTGCGGTTTGCGTTCTAGGTTTGCGTTCTAGCAGGAACTGAAATTTGAGACGCCCAGCCGACTGCCCACACCCACTGAATTTGACGATTCAAAACGCCCTGAAGATCGCATTTACGTATCCTACCCTCACAACTTTCTGCTTTCAGTTTAATTCAGGTCCGTTCTTTTTAAACCAGAAGAACTGTCGGGTGAGTAGTCATTCAAATAGAATAGCATATTTCATGCTTAGAAGCATAGGCTACACACATTGTAGGCTATAGTCTATTCTCGGTCAACCCGAAAAATATCCACTTTTGTCTCTGAAAGTGTACGCGGATAGGCTCTTCGTACTACAAGGACATTTTCGACGATAGAATAGCCTATCCCATTTTGCTTTGCTTTCAGATGAGATCTGTACAAGCCTACTCAGTCGTTGGTTCTTTGACCTGTTTTTCTGGAAGAGAAACAATTGCCAAGCGACAGAAAAAAATATTGGTGATGTTTTGCCACCGTGTTTACATTCTAGGAAGTGTCGAGAAGACTTTAAGGCAATGTATAACCTCTACATCGCAGATTCATTTCTGTATGGGTTTCCCCTACAGAAGACCGTTCGGGGCGGGGCGTGGTAAAGTATAACTGTATTAGCGAGATTGCCGAATAACTTAATATCCCTTTTCTTCGGTTACACTATATTCCAGAGGTAGATTAAAACAGTGTCAGGTTGTTCCCTACTTCTCCAGTTTGGTAAGTAAGTGTTGTGCAGTACGATACGGACACTTAAGAAACGATCTGAATCTGAACCCAGTTTCATCACATCGGGTGTAGCCGACTGTAGGCTAGTCCTTCTCCTCCGCTGTCACATGACTGTCTAGTAACTGGGTTGATGGCAATAATTATATTGTACATATTTTTTGAACAAAAGACGAAATGAATAATTATGCGATTAGGCTACAGCAAAAATGGTCGTCCATGATAATTGCAACTTTGGCGCTTTGTAGGAATGAAGAAGCGGCACAGATATTAATGAGCGATTTTTCAGCCTACGCCCCGAAGTCTTCATTTCTTTAAATCATAAAATTGTCAAAATAGGCTTGCGCTTCAGATTTGGATGAGTAGTCGAATAGCACATGGACCATAACCTACTCTTGCACGTCCAGCAATCCAGTTAGCATACAATACAAGAGTAAAATGATAGACAACATTTCAGCCGTAATAACTCGAATTTGCTATAATTTATGCAAAGACAGTGACTATGTTTTGTATAATAATAATAATAATAATAATAATAATAATAATAATAATAATAACAACAGCCTAACACTGGAATAATAATTAGACATTCGTTAAAATAAGGGAAATCATTTTGTATTGAAAATTACATCGGCTATGAAGCTACGTATATTATATTTGGATGGCCTATGCTTTCAATATTTATTAGGGCACAAATGGATATAATTAAACTGTGGTGAAGTTTTAGAGCATGCCAGGCTTAAGACGCAGACTAATAGTGGCCATTGAAGCAAACCGTATAAGCTGCCATACTTGCACAACTTTCACCGTAACCTTTATATTTTGTAACGGACATAGTTTTTATTGTAGCCTACTTTATTCAGTACCAACTATATAGCCTGCTATATCTACAAATGTAAGCTATAGCCCTTCCGAGACAAGGCGCGCTATCACGAGCAGAGCCGGGCCACAGGAAGCATAGCCATCAGCTCATATTCCCTGTCTCTTACAATTTCGATGATACCTACGGCATTTTACACGGTAAATACACCAGGGCGAAGATTGATGCCTGTCTTTTTGCTAATTGGAACCCAGGGAGAGTGGCTCATTGATTCAAGTGGTAAGATGATCTGAGGGGGACGACCGAAAAACCCCGCAGGCCATGCCTGCTGTCGGCCAATTACCAGCCAGCGCAGTACCTATTTCACACCAAAATGAGATGAGCCACACGACACCGTCTTTGATTATAGTGATGTGATGTGAGTGGCATCTATTGTGTATTCAACGTGAAATAGACAAAATTAGCTACATATATCGGGATTGGAGAGGAAATAAGATTAATTTCTAATGTTATTTTATTTATTTATTATTATTTGATAATAGGATAGGGTAAGAATGCTTATCAGATCTCTTGGAGAACCGAGAAGTGAGCAATAAATAGCTAAATTCACTCTCTCCAGCCATTCGGATCAACTGGTAAAAAAAAGAAAAATCATAGCCTAATTTACTTCAACTGGAACATCTGTTGGTATGATTTACAGGATACCTAATGAGTCAAATGAGTTGGAATGATACTGTAAAATACTATAAAAACATAGCCAAATTATAGCCAAAATTATTTTTGAATGAACACCAAAAACACTCATTCTTTTTTTGCTTTCAGATACGTTTTCACCTCGAGCTGAAAGTGAAGTGTTTTGGCACCATGGCAGCAGTAAGTCATGTGATAATGTTCTGTGTGCATGATTGTAGTGCCAGGTCTTGGTTTGGACATGGAATCAGACATTCCCCATAGACAGGCTTACCAGAATGTTACATAAGGATACCATGAAGTTTCTCATTGCATCTTTTACGTGCAAAGAAGCTACCTCTTACTTTATCCCTTTCTCAAATCACCACACAAGTCAAAAATTATATACCCAAAATAAAAATACTTACTGTTCTAGAACTGGTTTCAATTTGGGAGTTTGTGTTCCAAGGGTAAGGACACACACACGCACACTCATATGCACACGCACTCACACTCAAACACACACATTGACACACACACATGCACACACTCACAAAATAATCAAATTGCAATTTTTCAGTCCAATATTGCGAATGGGATTCGATTTTCGATTTTATTTTTAGTCCCTTCTGTTATATATTCACTGTGTATCAGATAAATAAAAAATATATATTTATAACCAACACATTAGATACTGTCAACATAAACTGCTCTTTAATATATATGTTTGGGTGAAATTATATGAATTGATATGTAAACATATTGCTATGAAAGCATTTCTTCAATTAACTTGAACTTTAACTGAATTGAAAAAAAAAGTTCAGTTCACAATGAAATTGTTCTGATAACAAGGCCTTGAAGCCTTATGTAAACATTTTGGCAACAAGAAAGTAGCTTCATGTATCAATATTTGCACAAATATTCCCATAGACAAACACAGATCTTACACATGGTAGTCCATTTAACATTACAAAATAGCTTGCAAATTTCAAGGACTGGCTACAGTAGCCAAACATAAACCTGCAGTCAAGACAGTGATTAAAAGGCATATGTAACTAGCAACATTCTGTCAATGTAAAAATCTGATACAACCATAACAATTTACTGTAATCCCAGAATCCCAATGTGTCCAATATATCGTATACACCTTGCATACTGTAAGTATACTGCCAGTTCTTGTTCAGATCTCACATAAGCCAATTCAGAAACATTTCAGCAGATCAGTGAAACTGATGTTGCCTCATATCATGAGAGTTATATTTTCCCGATGTTCAATGTTCAATGGTAATTTGGAAACAGTTAATTCATGCATGTTCATGTAGACGACTGACATAATGGTAGCTGCAATACTTGAAATGTTAGTTAATTCAGTTGATCTCAGTCCAAAGGAACTATATTATGTCATTCCATCACCTCTTGTTTCACTAGATCGCAAAAATGATGTAATAGGCATGCAAAATCCCTTTGTCCGCACGGGGAAAGCTAAATGCACAAGTAATGCAGAAGTTGTTTGCACTGTGAGGGATATTAGAAAATGTAAACAAGGAAAGGTTGCAAACTTGCCAGGAAGAGGACACAGGTGCATGTCGTCCCCACTGATGGTGAGGGAGGCCATAAAGAACCCAAGGATCACAGCTTGCATGGTTCAATCTTGGGCTCACCATGTGCTGCAATGGCCTATACAAGAAGTATGGTCTGAACTGAAGAGGGCAGTCCATAAGTGCAAACCCAAGGATATGAATAATCTTGAAAAGTTCTACATGGAAAAACCCCTCCCTTGTTCTCCAATCTTATCACAAATATAGGAAAAGACTCATGGCTGTCATGGGTTGTTGCACAAAGGATCAGTGGTGTCAATAATTGGGAAAGATTATTTTGGGAGAAAATATATTTTTTGTTTGAAGACTTTGGTCAGTTGAATCTGTAATAAAGCATGCTACCTTACACATTGAAATTAAACAGTCAATAACAGTATAATTTTTTATTTTAAAGTATTTTTAGTGCATATATTCATCAAGGGTGCCAATAATTCTGGACCTGACTCTGTGTGCGTGTGTGCATGCATGTGTGTCTGTTGCTGTAATTCTTTACTGAGAGGCAGGGTTCTGTTTTGTCCCTGCAGGTGGGCAATCGTGGAGTTGTGACAGAAGCAGCTGGATTTAAGGCAGAGGAGGATGTCCAAAAACTGAGGGCAGCCATGAAAGGAGTGGGTGAGTGATATCACTTCCTGTGAACATCTACATCCCATTCTTACAGAGAGAAAGTGATTTATATGATTCCTGTAAATCTGTACACTTGTAATTGAGTGAATTAAAAGAGCCTTGGTGAGCAACATTTTCTCTTATGGAGCAGTGTATGGTTGTGTCAAGAGGGAGAGATTGTATGTGTCAGAGAGAGAGAGAGAGTATGTGTCAGGGAGAGATTGTATGTGTCAGAGAGAGAGAGAGAGAGAGAGAGAGAGTATGTGTCAGGGAGAGAGAGTATCAGAATCAGAATCAGAATCTCTTTATTCGCCATGTAGTTTTACGTACATGGAATTTGCTGTGGTTTGTGGGTGCATACAAACAACATCAACATAAACAACATATGTGTCAGAGAGAGAGTGTATGGCACCATTATGTATTTACATTACATCACAGTCATTTAGCATGTGCTTGTATGCAGAGTGACTCGCAGTGTTGTAGGGGCATTGTACAGTGTATTGGAACATAAGTGCATCCATCTGATTTATGAGACATGGTGCCAGACCATAACCTAAGCTGGAACGAAAGGTAGGACTGTTGGTGTTGGGATGGCAACCGAGATACAGTCTGAAGAGGTGGGTACACCATTGGCATACAGTACAGACAGATTGTCCACATGCTATCTCCAGCCAGGACTAAATGTGTACATACACTGGAAAAGGTATGATGGTTATTCCACAGTGGTATTATGGTAGTTGTCCTTAGCACAGACCGCACCAGGCTGGATCATTCTGTAAGGTATGTTTAGCCCAAACAGTTCCATCAGCATTCTGGATCAGAATTTCCACATGCCTGACCTCATTCCTTGATGGCCTGGAGTTTTCTCTTGGCAGTCTGTGCAGTTGGTTTTTTCCTATAAAAATACTGTGTCCCATGCTGAAGGGATGCATGCAGCACATGATCTTATGGCGGTATATCACACAGCTGTGGCAGTATATCACACAGCTGTGGAGGAATATCACACAGCTGTGGAGGAATATCACACAGCCGTGGAGGTATAGCACACAGCCGTGGCGGCAAGATCACTAGCTGCATGCATCCCTCCCTCCACCATGGGACACAACTGCACAGACTGCCAAGAGAAAACCTCAGCCGTGGCACACTGAGAGACGTCAAACAGTAGCATGGAACAGTGTAGTCATGCAGTATTTCTTTCAGGCACCGACGAGTCCGGCATAATCGAGGTCTTGGCGCACCGTACCATCGCCCAGAGACAGCTGATCAAGCAGGCCTATAAGCAGAGTGTGGGGAAGGTGAGCCTCTTACACAGACCTGTCTATCTCACAAAGCACCCCATACCCATTATGAGGTACCTGCTGATGTCACCCGCTTTGCGTCACCTTGAAAACATTTCCAGATTTAAAACATTTGAAATGTTTCTGTTATTCATTGTTTTTGACTATGGTGAAATAAATACCTGTGTCCAATTTACAATGTAATAGCATATATGAGGGAGCGTGGGTAGAGGCAGATTAGAGTGTAAATCTTTCACTGCCTACTGTTTTGAGGCAATACTCTGATAATAGACCGCTGTCAAAGTCCACCCCCATCAGCACACCAACAACACTGCCTTTGGTGATGTTTAGACCAAAAGATTGAAGACAGAGTAACAACAATAGAAGGTAATATATCAAGCATTTGAATCTTTCAGACTAACCTTGTGAAAAACAAAAAATATATTTTTTAAACCAGTGAGGATCTGAATTTGCCGAATACTTGTGTGCCTTTGTGTATGTGTGTAACTTGTAGGTTGAACAGAAAGTGCTGTTTATATGGATGCTTGAGTTAATCATTAAGCATGACTGCGAAGTGTGTGTGGGCGTGGTGCCAGGTATTTTCTCTGAGAGGGCAGTAAAGTGGCAAAATGACTACATCGATTGGAAAATCGATTTCTTTCTCCAAGTTAGATACTCTGAGGACACACATTGTCCTTCACAAAATGTCCTTCTTTGCGTTCATCAACATGAGCTGAACTAGTCAGATCTAGTTTAAAAACTGCATCTACACTGTAACTACACTGTCTAAATATGTAGTGCATGACTGAAATGGTCAATAGTTATTTGTCCGTGAGTCACATAAACCAGGGATAAAAGAGAGAGACTTGGCTTTTCTGTGAACTACAATATTACCCAGAGGAAGTAGTGTCCTGGTTTGAATCATAATCAGTTGGATTGGTTTTCCAAACAGTGGACTTGAGCATCTTGCTATTCATTATCTTTTCTCAAAGTGGGTGAGTGGAAGCCTGTTTCAAGGAGTTGGGCAGCCTGTAGCGTAGTGGTTAATGTAAATGATTGGGATACACAAGGTCGGAGGTTCTAATCCCGGTGTAGCCACAAAAAGATCTGTGCAGCCGTTGGGCCCTTGAACAAGGCCTGCATTGCTCCATGGGAGGATTGTCTCCTGCTTAGTCTAATCAACTGGATTGCTCTGGATAAAATGCCAAATGCCAGGCGTCTGCCAAATGCCAATAATGTAATGTAAAAGGAGTTAACAGACCCACAGAATGTGGAGATGCCTTGCTGGCCAATCAGAAGCAGAAGTTCTGAGTGTGAGTCAGTCGTGGGTGGGCCCTCTTTTGTGACTCATTCTGCCCGAGTGGATTGACTCCAGCCCTGGACAGACCTCTGCATCTCAGTGTGGTTATGAAAGCGTCTCTGGAATTAGAACTGACTATAGCTGTCCACTTGCTAGCTGTCATGAACTGGCTACAAAACCCATTTTCTTCTCAATTTTTGTATTTTTCTTCTTGAAATTATGTATCTACTTATTTTACACTGTTCGTATTTCACAATTCTCAGCCATTAATGCTGCATGGGTTGTTAACTGAAGACGTTTTATGTTTTAGCCAACAGTTCAAAGCTGCAGTAGCTTTGCCTGCAACCTTCAGGCCAGGAGTCCCACTTTCACACCCATGGCTGAACATGGACACACAATTCCTCAACCCCCACAATTCCTCACCCTGCCACTTTTACTGCAGTGGAACAGATAACATATAGAAGACTGGAACTTACACACACCCTTGATATACCAGCCTAGTCCGTCCTCTTCCTCTGGAGTGATGTCACACATGAAGTGTGTATGTGTGTGTGTGAAAGTGTGTGCAAGTCCCCCTCCCCTCTTTGTTTTCCCACACATAAACCCTGGATAATTCCCTTTCATGCTTTGTTTTCGTTTGCACTCAAAATGACGTCTGAGATGGATGCCCCCACCCAGTTCTCACCCAGTTCCAGCCAGAATAAGCCAGAAACAAGCCCTGTCCACACCAAGAACTAGAATTCTAACAATGCGAACATCCACACTGATGAACTAAATTTTGAACACTAGGTTTTGTTAGGTCATGTTCTGTAGTCTGCCTGTGTTGTTAGCGTTTTCGTGTTTTTGTTACCTCCGTGCACATCGTAGTCTCCCTGTCACTTCATTAATTTGTTTCACTTCCTGATTGTTTCCCCACCTGATTCCCATTCCCTCTCATTACCTGTGTATAAAAACCCCTCTGTTTGTGCAGTTAGTTGCCAGATTGCTATGTGTTTAATCCATACTCTCCAGCGTTTTCGGATTGATACCTGTTTTGACCTGTTTCGTCCCCGACCATCGAGTTTAGCCTGTTCCTGCAGACTTGTTCTGAACTGTAGTTTTTCAACCTGTTTCTGTTTATTGACTTTCGTTTCTGGATTGTGTTTCTGTTTAATTAGCCTGTTTGGTTTCGACCCATTGCCTGTGACCGCGACTATTCTTTGGATTATCCTCAATACTTCTGTTTGCTGGAGATCTGACCCTTTGCCTGGACTATCGCTTACGAACTGCCTTATCCCTGCTATAACTGTTTGCTATTGACCCTCGCTGTACCAACCTACCCTGAGAAAATAAGGACCTTATTTTCTAAAGAACTTTCGTTGTGGTCTCGCTATTGGATCCCCCGTTCTGAGTGCCTGATAAACACGTTCTCTCTCTAAATTCTCTCTCGGCTATGTCATCCGCCATTTTGAATGTGATACCCTGTAAATTCTGATGGATTTTGATTAGCTGTCCATTGTACAGTTGTGTTCAAAATAATAGCAGTCCAACATGACTTACCAGATCAATCACTGTTTTTGGTAGAAAATATATTACTACATGGCAAATAATTTACCAGTAGGAGTAGTAGAGTCATAGAAAACCAACAGACCCAACATTCATGATACACATGCTCTGTGTAATTGAATAATTAATTGAAAGAGGCGTGTTCAAAATAATAGCAGTGTGGAGTTCAATTAGTGAGGTCATTCATTCTGAGAAAAAAAAGGTGTGAATCAGGTGGCCCTTATTTAAGGATGAAGCCAGCACATGTTTGCATGCATTTCTCTCTGAAAACCTGAGAAAAATGGGTCGTTCCAGACATTGTTCAAAAGAACAGCGTACTTTGATTAAAACGTTGATTGGAGAGGGAAAAACGTATAAAGAAGTGCAGAAAATAATAGGCTGCTCAGCTAAAATGATCTCCAATGCTTTAAAATGGAAAGCAAAACCAGAGAGATGTGGAAGAAAACGAAAGACTACCATTCGAATGGATCGAAGAATAGCCAGAATGGCAAAGACTCAGCCAATGATCAGCTCCAGGGTGATCAAAGACAGTCTGAAGTTACTGGTGAGTACTGTGACCATTAGAGTGCCTGTGTGAAGCTAATCTATCGGCAAGAAGCCCCCACAAAGTCCCACTGTTAAAAAAAAGACACGTGCTGAAGAGGATACAATTTGCCAAAGAAGACATCAACTGGCCTAAAGAGAAATGGAGAAACATTTTGTGGACTGATGAAAGTAAGATTGTTCTTTTTGGGTCCCAGGGACTCAGGCAGTTTGTCAGACGACCACCAAACACTGAATTCAAGCCACAGTACACTCTGAAGACAGTGAAGCATGGTGGTGCAAGCATCATGATATGGGGATGTTTCTCTTACTATGGTGTCGGGCCTATTTATCGCATACAAGGGATCATGGTTCAGTTTGCCTATATCAAAATACTAGAAGAGGTCATGTTGCCTTATGCCGAAGAGGAAATGCCCTTGAAATGGGTGTTTCAACAAGACAATGACCCCAAACACACCAGTAAGCGAGCAGCATCTTGGTTCCAGACCAACAAAATTAAAGTTATGGAGTGGCCAGCACAATCCCCGGACCTTAATCCGATTGAAAACTTGTGGGGTTTCTGCACTGCCAAATGCTGTTTCTGAGGCAAAACCAAGAAATGCAGAGGAATTGTGGAATGTTGTGAACACAACTGTATCTTTCTGAAAGTGTTCCCCATGATATCGTTTGTCACTGTGGTTGCCGTGATAGTTGTGTGTGGACTCCACTATCCACTTGAGTAAGAATGATTCTTTAAAATGTATTGTTATCATTACAGTTATAGTTCTAGGTGTGGAGGAGCCTTCAGCACCATCTCCTCTTACAGAGCCACTTTGCTTTATCCAGAGCAGCAGGGAGACCGAGAGAGCTAGTAGTGTGCTTGGGTGGGCATTACAGGAGTGTACCTGGTGTATGGGAGTCTGGAGAGAGCTAAACCTACAGCAGTGTACCTGGTGTCAGGAGAGGGGTAAACCTACTGCAGTGTACCTGGTGTATGGGAGTCTGGCTAAACAGAGCTAATCTCCTCTGTGGATGTCTGTCTGTCTGTCTTTGTCAGGAGCTGGCTGATGACCTGCAGTCTGAGCTGACGGGTAATTTTGAGTCGGTGGTGTTGGGGTTGCTGAAGCTGGCCCCCAAGTATGATGTCGACGAACTGAGGACCGCCATGAAGGTCAGAGGTCACCAGCAGAGCGGTGACTCAATTAACACCCGTGTATCTTTCTTTTGTACTGCATTTGGATTTGTGGAAATTCAATTAAATGAATTAGATTGGTCTTTGAGAAGGGAAGTCCTCGTGACACCCTCATGGTTTCTCTAACCCCCCCCCCCCCCCCCCCCCTTCAGGGAGCTGGGACTGAGGAAGCCTGCCTCATTGACATCCTGGCCTCCAGAACTAATGCAGAGATCAAAACCATCACTGCTTGTTATAACAAAGGTAATCTCTCTCTCTGAACCTCTCTCTCACTCTGGCTCTCAAATTCAAATTCAAAAAGCTTCATTGGCAAGAAATGCAACCATGCATATTTCCAGTTGGAGATGGAAATCAGTTAAACTATATCTATATACAGTACAGTACAGTAAATAATTGAGTGACCATTCTCAAAACAAAAACACAATAACAAAACAATGTTAAAATTGTTGAATCAGAAGTACTGAAGTACTGGTCATCAGTTAAATATACTTTGCCCAATTGCACATGGCAGGACTGCGTTTTTTCATCCTCTTATAAGGAGGGGAGGCATAGGGTACAGCATGAGTTTGGGTTGCAGAATTCATCAGCTTCAGCACCAGCTGCCTGGAGGGGGCTCAGTTCCAGGATTGTAGCACTTCAAAGTATATTTATTACCAATGGATGAAATGGATGTGGAAACCATGGATGAAATATGAAATATATATTATTCTTTTTTATATTTCCTTTCATATTTTATCCATATTTCCACATACAGACACATTTTTATATAGGCTACATTATAGTATATATTACCCAATAACAGAAAACATGTCCGCATACTGATCTTTTTGCTCCACTAAATATTGCTGTGGCTGATTATTGACCAGGGCCGCGTTTCCCCATAACGGTATCTTGTTTTACTCGAAAGGTATACCTTACTAAAGTTGTTTACTTTTCTAAGTGTGTTCCCGGAACTATCCCTTAGGAGGTCGCTTAAGGCATAGCTTCTATGTAGCTTCTATTCACTCAATTCAGTGACTGTAATTCACTATTTTCTCTGATTAGCTGACGCACCAACAAGCAAAACGCACCAACACGAAAACAACAACAAAAAAACTAAGAAAGAAGCGGTCCCACAGCTTCACAGCAAACGGCATGGAGATAATGTTAGAGGACGTGGCGTGGAAATTATTTTCCAGTTTTAGGACTACGGTGTCCAACAAAACAAAGAAATTATGGTTAAACATTGCTCCAGCCCACAGACAGAGTGGAAAATAAGTCAGTTTATAAATATCATTTAAAATTCAATAAAGTGCAACATGCATCCTTCATAATGTACACTTTTATTCTATGCATGAAAACAGTCCCATTTTTGTGGTGTTTTAGTAATATTATTAGCCAACTACAACTTTGGAATTATTAGTGTACATATTGCTTAACAGATTGAGATGTAACTAAGAGCAACAGCTGATTTGTGAAGCTACTGAAAAAAAAAACCCTTCAATACACTAATATTGTCATAATTAATTAGTACAATTCTTAACAATGAAATTCCCATATATATATACCGACCACCGTCTCTCTTACTGCAGTGTGACACACAATGGGAACAGAAATTGTATGTCCACCATTGTCTTGCCATTAGTATTAATCACAAAGCTTGAAGCACCATTGAAGTCCTGTAAAGATCAAGAGCGGCATGTGTTTCCGAGTGAGACTCCAATGTTTTGTCCTGTGCAGACCAAGAGAGGAACCTGGAGGAAGACATCTGCAGTGACACTTCCGGAATGTTCCAGAGGGTCCTGGTCTCTCTGCTCACGGTGAGAACGTTGGTACTCAACACTGCCATGATCCCGCTACGCTGTTGCCCCCGCCTGCACATGCACCAGAATAAGGGTCCCTACCCTCTGTGACCCCCAGCCAGTTTTTGGCATGGATGTGCTTTTCACAGTACACACGCACTTTCACCTCTACACGCGCAACTTTATCTCTGCTTATTGAAGACTTAAAGAAAAATTTGCAGTACAGAGGTGTGTGAGGATGGAAGTGGACATGTATGCAGTGATGTGTGTGAGGCTGGAATTGACAATGTCAATTTCGAGTCCTCGACTCACTGTACCAAAACTCACTGTCTCTAACTCTCACAAAGCAGAACATCATTTATCATTTAAACTTTGGGAAAATCCCGTCACTCACCCCGTCTCTCAGTGATATCTTTCCTGGCCTCTGATATCCCAAAAATCTCCTTAAGTGATCCGGGAAGAGGTCTTTACTCAGGAGTCCCAGACTCCCCCCGTGCACAGTTTCAGGTTTGGTATTCAGCATTAGTTGAAGTAAAGATGTTGGGATCCCGGACGAGCCCCCAAATTTATGTTGGGTACAAATCTGCAACACAATAAAGCTCTGCACAACTGAGAGTAAATTGAGAACAGCTTTATTCAATATGCATATCGGGTCCAGCGCTTTCAAAGCAGAGAACCATGCTTTATACTTCGTTACAGCTTATATACACATTCTGTTGCTGGGGGGAGTGGGGCAGTCCCCATCTCCCTCCAGTCAGCAGCCAACACATGCACCAAGAGAAACAATTCTAAGTTCTGGGGTTCAGTGGACATTTCCACTGGTAGACAGCTTCTCTCTGCACGTTAGTAGAAGTGGGCACATATTAATGCTTTGCACAAATGATACAGTTAATGCCATATGAGCTATATTTCGTGAGCAAATTAAAATGCTCATGTATGCAGTGGTGTGTGTGAGGATGGAAATAGACATGTATGCAGTGGTGTGTGTGAGGATGGCAGTGGACACACATGCAGTGGTGTGTGTGTGTGTGTGTGTGTGTGTGTGTTTGTGTGAGGATAGAAGTGGACACATAATGAATGTGCCCCGTCCCTTCTGTGCTGTGTTTGACAGGCAGGGCGAGATGAAAGCAATAAAGTGGACCAGGCCCTGGCAGTGCAGGATGCCAAGGTGAGGATATGGACCTACAGAGAGTTGAGGACGGGGTGTGACTAGACAGGTCACCTGTGGTCCAAGTAGTCCAAATGTTTGGATGAGTGTTCCCTGGGAGAAGGGAGAAGGCAATGGCCTGAGTACACCTGTGCACGTTACAGGATCTGTTTGAGGCTGGAGAGGCCCGGTGGGGGACAGATGAGGTCAAGTTCCTCACCGTGCTGTGTGTGAGAAACCGGGAACACCTGCTCCAAGGTACCTCCCCCTGCTCTTCCGTACCCACCCACTCCACTCCCCTTCCACTGCACTTCCCCCTGCTCCTCCCTACACACCCACTGCACCTCCCCCTGCTCCTCCCTACACACCCAATCCACTCCTCTTCCACTGCACCTCCCCCTGCTCTTCCCTACACACCCACTCCTCTTCCAGTGTACCTCCCCCTGCTCCTCCCTACACACCCACTGCACCTCCCCCTGCTCCTGTACCCGCTTGACCAATTCAAGGTGGCAACCCAACAGCCCTCTACAGGGCGCGAGTCCATCGCAGGTTGAACTTGGACACAGGTTTACATTTTAGCTTCAGTTTAGCTTCTCCCATTATTTGCATGTTTGAACTGCGGAAGGAAACCCGAGGAGAACATGCAAACTCCAGACAAAGAGCCAGGACTCAAACCTGCCACCTATTTCCTGTGAGGCAACAGCCCAAACCACTGCGTCACTGTGCAAACATGGTTCAGTTCAGCGGTGTGGCCTCTCAATGCCAACAACCTCTTTTAGAGCACAAGTATGCTCATTATACCAAGGTGCTATCTTCTTAAGACATACTTTCTGCTTAGTACAGGGTGCGACAGTATCCAAGGCTCTGCAAATTATTTCAGTATGTTGTCCAAATGTCCATCACCTAATCAATTGAGCGATTACTTGAGATTGAGTATCCAGTTAATTTTGGACCAATAGGGTCTCCACAGCACACAAATGAGTCTGGAAGCTTATCAATAAAAGAATTTACTGAAAATATACGACTAATGGAGTTCTGATCTCACAGAACTGTAATCATTTAATGGAATAAAATTATAGAGCATGACTGCTATATTTGCTTTTTCAAGTGTCATGTCATATATAGCAAGAGATTCAATAACAGATAGGATTGCTGATCTGACAGGACCATTATCCATATGAATAACCTTGTATTACCAATATAAATTTGCAGCTGTTGAGGAAAGTTTTATGCAATCCTTGTTTAGAATGTGGCACCCTTCCCACTGCGTACATAGGGGAACTGTGACAATGTTAAATGACCGGTGAACTGCCAGGTGCATATTACCTCCTTATGACACCAAATCTTGTCTTTTGAGCTCGGAAAATGGAAAGGGCTAGTCAGAAATTACAAATGCACATCCATCTGCTTCTCTCCCACTTTCTCCCTCTCCCTCTCTCTTTCTCTCGGCTTCTCTGCCCACCCTTTTCCCATCCCCCCCTCTCCAGTGTTCCAGGAGTATCAGAAGCTGTCCGGCCGGGACATCGAGGCCAGCATTAAGAGGGAGATGTCTGGGTCTCTGGAGGACGCCTTCCTGGCCATAGGTGGGGCCAGTAACTTTATTACATTTAATAGCTTCCACTATTTTACTACTCCATGTATTCCCAATTAATTACTGTGAGCTTTTACTTACACTTTACTTATTACTGTACTGTGCAAGATCATAGAAGTGTATGCAATAATAAGTGCAGTGAAGTGTGTGTATAATGACACAGTTGTGTGCTGTCCCACAGTGAAGTGCATTAGAAGCAAGCCAGCTTTCTTTGCTGAGCGCCTGTATAAATCCATGAAGGTAAGCAGAGTTGTGATTTTTGTGGGAGTTAGTTCAAGATACCACTGCTCGTCGTGAGTTATTGAGTTATTAATTCAATCAACAGCTCCCTCTGTGTGTCGGTATACAGTGGCCTCCATAATGTTTGGGATAAAGACACATTGTTTTTTTTATTTGCCTCTGTATTCCGCAATTTGAAATTTGCAATAAGAAAATGTGTTTGTCAAATTATTCAAAATATGAGTTCTAAAGAACTGTTCAGAAGAGACCTGGTAATGGGTAAAAATAAATACATACCACTTAGCAAATGTGTTGTCTAATCCCAAATTGTAGGAAAACACTCATGGGTGCCAATAATTCTACACCTGACTGTGTGTGAGTGTGGGTACAAATCTGCAACACGGTAACATCTCTGCACAAATGAGAGTAAATTGAGAACAGCTAAACAATTCTAAGTTCTGGGGTCAATCCAGTGTGGCCGCCTCCTTCGTGGTTAGGTGGGTTCCTGTTTTTTCTGCAAGCTTGTGATGATATTTGAAAAAAAATATGTTTCTGCTTCTCTTATCTTACTGGTATTCATGCCCTATGCATTTTCTCACATGTACTGTCCTGTATGTACGTGTACTCATGAGTGCACATCACCTGACACGGTCTTGCCTTCCTGCTCCAGGGTCTTGGCACCACGGACACTGTGCTCATTAGAGTCATGGTGGCCCGGGCTGAGATTGACATGCTGGACATCAAAGCCGAGTTTCTCAAGATGTACGGCAAGACGCTGCACTCCTTCATCAAGGTGAGGCCCTGCTCAGCACCGGCCCTGTGCCGCCTGCCCCCTGGCCCTGGCCCTGATCAGAGCCACGGCAATGCTGCCGTTTGCGGCAATACAATGACTTGGTTGATTTCTGGTTATCTAAAATGTAGGAAACCCCCCAAATACACCAAAAGGCAGAAGTATCCAATAGGTGAAGGAAACGTGTGTAGTCTGACCAATGCTACTGGAACAGGGTTAATTGAATTTTGTTCTCGTTTATCTGACTCCAAAAGACAAGTTCAACTGCTCCTCTGCTCTAACAGTAATACAAAAGGAACTGCAAATGTCCGCCAATAGTGTGGCTCTATAAGATCGCTATCTATTTGTATAGGCGCGGACGTACCTGTGGCATGTATAGCCTACAATGATACACTTAGTATGTATCTTGTGACGGCACTGGTGTATAGGCGAGTGACTATGGGGTGCAGGTATCCTAGGTTGTCTATGTGTGTTAGGACTGTAAACTGCTAAGTGTGCAGTGGTGCGAGCCAAGAGGATGCAGGTTCAAATTAATACAATTTGTTAAACAATGTGCATTGCAGAAATAGAATGACAATGTGTTACAAGAATTACAAGTTGTAATATGAATGGCTATACGCAAATAGTGCGCAGGAGATCGTATTAGCGAGTCTCCTCAAACCATTCCACGTTCCCCTCTATATACCCAGGGTTTTCAGGAAAAACAACAAATCATCAAATAAAGACAGAGGTAACAATAATGGTCCTGCTGTTGCACAGAGGCAGCACAATGATGGGAGCAATAATCCTGTATTGACGAGCACTGTCTTTTCATCAAGGCTTGCTGACCCTATGTCAACATGGTCAACACAATCTGTTTCCTTTTGGGGGTCTGCAGAGAGGCACACTTATGTACAATGCCCTACAAAAACAAAAGAAAATATAATTCACAATGTTGGTATGGCTTACTAAACTTTAAACTAAACTGAAGATCTCCTATACAAACCAGTATAGGTCTAATGACCAAACCAGTCATTAGAATGAGCCAGCAAATCTGAGCACTTTCAGCAAGTTTCTTAAAGGGGACGTTTTTGATTTTACTTCTTTTTTGATGCAGTTCACCATGATGCTTCTCATTCACCTATTCATACACACACTCACACACCAACAGTGATTGGCCGCCGTGCAAGGCACCAACCAGCTCATCAGGAGCATTCAGGGGTTAGGTTTCTTGCTCAGAGACACCTTGACACACCGAGGGTGGGATCAAACCAGCAACCCTCCGACTACAAGACGAGTGCTCTTACCGCCCGAGCCAATGGTAATGTCTCTTTCCAAATATAATGTCACAGTTACTTCTGAATATTAACAGCTAAAAAATAACATTTTAATTGAACAATTTCTTCTACTGGCCTACTGTGTCCGCTCAAGTAGAAGTTTCTGCTGAAGCACACCAGTATTCTGGGGCAAAGTGTCACTTCTTTGGATCAGTGTTATAGCTAGCTGTTTGCTGCACTTAGCATGCGTATAATTTTACGTGATAGGATTTTACATTTACATTTTAGTCATTTGGCAGAAGCTTTTAATCCAAAGCGTTAAAGCAAGTTAAAGTTAAAGCAACACATCCAAAACTAGTAAAATACACATGAAGTGTTGTTCTAAACATAGTCATCATAAGTGCAATTTTTTTTTGTTTTTGGGTTAGGGATAGGGATAGGGATAGGGATATCGGAAAGGGGGGGGGATCAGGGGGTAGGACTAAGGTACAGTTTGAAAAGGTGTGTTTTAAGTCTGCATCGAAAAGGGGGGGAGGGATTCTGCTGTCCTGACAGTGGTAGGCAGGTCATTCCACCACTGAGGAACCAGAACGGAAAACAGGCGTGAACGTGCAGCTCGACCGCCAGGTGCTCGTAGTGAAGGAACCATAAGGCGATCAGAGCTGGCAGACCGGAATGGTCTAGCTGGGGAGTAGGGAGTGATTAAGGATTGTATGTAAGGTGGGGCAGTCCCCTTAGCAGCCTGAAATGCCAACACTAGGGCCTTGAAGCGGATGCGTGCGGCAATAGGAAGCCAGTGGAGGCCAATGAGAAGCGGGGTGACATGAGCCGACCTGGGCTGACTGGGGATCAGGCGGGCTGCAGCATTCTGGACCAGCTGGAGGGGCTTGATGGCACACGCTGGGAGACCGGCTAGGAGGGAGTTGCAGTAATCCAGGCGGGAAATGACGAGCGCCTGGACAAGGAGCTGGGTGGCTTTCTCTGTCAGGAGATGACGGATACGGTGTATATTGTAGAGGAAGAACCTGCAGGTTCTGGCAGCGGAGGATAGGAGATAGGAGATTGGAGAGTGAAGTAGAATAAATAGTTCTAGACTAAAATTTATATTTGACATTATATTTGGAAAGAGACATTTCTGTTTTTCCAATTTCAATTTTTGGCGCATTGATAACCATAAAGTGTTCCATAGAGGTCTATTATATCACAGTGAACTGCATCTAAACAAATCTCGGCTAAACTGTGTGGATGTATAGATGGTGCTCTGGGTAAGTGGAAACATAGTAGTTTGTGTTTCATTTACCGCTTCTCCCTCGAGAGATCTTCCCGGTAAGGAAAACTTGCGTTGTTTCCACAGTAACTACTTGTTCACACAACCACCACCAGGTGGCACATGTGAGCGCTCTAATCCAGAGCTGTCTGAAATACTTGCAATGTTCCGACAGTCCGTACTTACATTTTTTGGTAAACTGCCCCTTCAATTAGTAATTATGAGCCAGCAGATCCAAGAACTTTAAGGTCTACCAATGGCATAGCCAGAGCTTTCAATGTTATGTAAATATTTTAGAGCCATTTGCTTGATACAGATAAGCTGTGGCATGGGACAGGACAGTAATATTATGTCTTGAGCTACAGACTACCGTTGACTGAAGTAAGAATTAACTGGAAAATTTGCTCTTGCGTTGCCAGGGCGACACCTCTGGCGACTACCGCAAAATCCTGCTGGAGCTCTGCGGGGGGGAGTAGAGGGCTGAGCATGGCGCTGAACCTATGACATCATCAGTGTGTTCCAACTCCGCAGCTCCCCGTAACACCTCTGTTCGCACTCTATGTTTGTATGGAGAGGATTGAAAGTGCTTTTTTTTCCACAATTTGTAATTTTGATTAAATCTTTTAAACAATTAAATGTTTTGTTCTAATTCGGAGCCTGTTGCTTTATTTCACCTGTTGCGGTTTTATTTGCTGTACAGCGAAATATATAGGGTTGTTTTTGAATTAATTTCCTTCATTCCCTGAAGCTGTCAGACTTCAGCACAATTAGTTGCTCAATTACTGTGTTAAGAAACTGGATATCATTAAAAGTTCCCATTTACAGTGCTTATTTCAGGGAATGAAATGAGATATTACAAACACCGTATGAATAAACAAATCCAGCAGTCAGCACTCAATGCAATACAGAAGTAAATGTCAAAGTGATGTGCAGCACAGCAAATAAATTTGATCATTTGATATTTCAGGTCGAGCCAGTATACAGAATTTAATGAATCACTCAGACAAATACACATTACTGAGAATACTCAGGGCTGTAGCAAGTTGCAGGCCTATTATACATGTGGTTCCCAGTATGACCTTTAGATGGAGCTGTTGCCCATATCTGGGAGAGGGTAAGCTGCCTGTATACGGTGGAACTGGAAGATAGTATAATTTTGTTCCACATTCAAAATATTCTCAAATCATCAAGTATACGTATCAGTAGGTATACAATAGAATTTTAACAATCTTTTTTAATTAGATGCTTTTTATCTTCAGTGATTATTTACCTTAAACCACATTATGACAAATGGTGTGAAGAATAAAATTAATTAATATTATTCTATAATTATATTTTATTCATTCATTCATTCATTTAATCTTCATTATCTTCCAAGTGGATAGTTTCTGATTCATTGTTGCACATATTAAAAATCAAAAACTGCAATCTCTCATTTACATAAGTATTCAGATCCTTAATTCAGTACTTTGTAAAGCCCTTTTTCGAGTCTTCTTGGGTAAGTCTACAACCTTTGCACACATGTATTTGGGCAGTTTATCCCATCCTGGCAGATCCTCTCAAGCTCCGTCAGATTGGATGGGAAGCGTCTGAACTGCCATCTTCAAGTCCCTCCACAGATGTTCTATGGGGTTTAAGTCTGGGCATTGGCTGGACCACTCAAGGAGACTAGTCCTGAAGCCACTCTAGTATTGTCTTAGCTGTATACTTTGGGTCATCGTCATGCTGAAAAGTGAATGGTCACCCCAGTCTGAGGTTGTGTGCACTCTGGAACAGGTTTTCTTTCAAGACCTCTCTGTATTTGGCTGTATTCATCCTTCCCTCAATTCTGTCCCTGCCGCTGAGAAGCACCTCCATTGCATGATGCTGCACCACCATGCTTTACCGTAGGGATGGTATTAGCCAGGTGATGAGCGGTGTCTGGTGTTCCTCAGACATAGTGCTTGGAGTTCTGCCCAAATAGTAACATTTTTGCCTCATTAGATCAGAGAATATGCTTTCTACTCTAGCCACTCTACCATAAAGGCCTGCTTAATGGAGTGCTGCTAAGATGCCAGGTTCTCCAATTTCTGCAGAGGACTTTCAAAGCTCTATTAGAGTGACCGTGGGGTTCTTGGTCACCTCCCTGACCAAGGCCCCACTTGCCCGGTAACTCTAGGAAGAGTCCTGGTGGTTCCAAACTTCCATTCCACATTTATTGAGGCCACTGTGCTCCTGGGAAGTCAAAGCTAGAAATGGTTTTATACCCTTGCCCTCATCTATGCAAGTTCCTTGGACTTCATGGCTTGGTTTTTGTCCTGGTATGCACTGCGAATTGTGGGACCTTATATACACAGGTGTGTGTCTTCCTAAACTGTCCAATCAATTCAATTTGCCAAAGGTGGACTCCAATCAAGTCGTAGACACATCTCAGGGATAATTAAAGCAAATGGGTTGCACCTGGCGACAATTTGCAGTGCCACCGGAAAAGGGTCTGAATACTTATGCAAATGAGAGATTTCAGTTTTTCATTTTTAATGAATTTGCAAACATTTCAAAAATTATGTTCTCAATTTCTAATTATGGATTATTGAGTGTATATGGGCAATTTTATATCTACACAATAAGGTGTGCAAAAAGTGAAGGGGTCTGAATACTTTCTGTAGGCACTGTATACCTGGAATGTGGTGATGGATTTTTAAATAGTGACAGGCATTGAAAGTAATAGCCAATATGGCAGTGCTTGCCAACCCATTATTCCACATTCCTACAGTAAAAATGCACATGATCAGTGTCTTGTATATCTGGGATGGTGTTCTTCAATAATCTTCAAGATTTTTGAATAGTGCCATCTATTGTAGCCTATAGGCTTTTGGAGTACTTTACAATCCCATAATTCCAAATTCGTACAGTAAAAATTGCACCGCGCTCGTGGGACTTATACCTTATACTTATATACTTACACCTATACTTGCTCTTCAAGTATATAGTGTTTTTTTCCTGAAAATGTTCACGATTTTTAAATCGTGTATAAATGAATGACGATTATGGCAGATTGCAATCGCAATATTGCAATATCCTAGTGGCATTTGAGGATTCGAGGAACGTTTCCAGCCATCCAACTGTTCCAGACTGATATTTTGGAACAGATAAGTTCGCTTAAACCCATTCAAATTGGTGAAAACCTGCGATTGTTTCATGTCCCTCCCTCGGGCTGTTCATTGTCATCCCCGGTAGGCATGCGGAGACGCATTCATTTGGCTAAAGTTTCAACATTTCCTGTGCTCGGCTGCAGAGTGAGCAATTCGTATCTTTTAAATGTAGCCTATACACCCCTCCTCTGTCGCAATTAAAAACGGGGTGGGATTTAAAAAGGAATTCTACTGACCCAACCCAAATGAACTGGTACTGAACTTACTATGGTATGAACTTCTGACAACTGGAGCACTGAAATCAAGAACCTAATCAATAACCCTCTGGCTCCCCCAATTGTACACCGACATTCAACTAGCGAGACATACCTCTGGTATAAACTATGGCCCGCGTTACGAATAACCTAACCGTTTGAACGTGCAATGTTCAGGATAGCCTACTTTATACCACGGAATGATCCGAACTTCAAAGCGCCCAGGTTCACAGCATATTTCCGTATCTTCCGATACATTTTCAAACGTTCGCTTGAGTATCCTCACAGCATATCGATGGGAACCGATCGTTCATCGGCTCACTCGTTTGTTCACTTGTAGCCTACTTCCGAAAGTATGCATACGAGTCTCAGTTCATTGTTCACTCGCAGCATAGCCATTGGAAGTCGAACTGTTTTGCTCTGTCAGTCTGTGATTTAAGATAGTTTAATATTTGGACGTTTTTATCCGGACTAATTTCCTTCTTAAGCGACTGAATTCCCGTTAGCCAGGAAATAAATTTAAAGCGACCTCGAATAACTTAAGTAAATTATCAACTAGAACACCAACAATGACCAGAATAAAGACACTTACAGCGATATATACAACCGTATTAAGAAAAAACAACTTTATAATTTATTACACGGACGAGCCATCGGCAAACGTGCTTGAACGGCAACTGAAAATACAGCCAGATACAGCACTGCGTTGCGAACCATTTGCTTTTTAAATTTAGTTTTTTAGACTATAAAAATAAGATGAAGCATTATTTTTTTAACGTTATTTCTGAGAAAAATCAATATTTTAATCAATACAGTAAAATTCTTTATGGACACTCGTGGGAAATCATGCTTCAATGTACAAACGGGAAATAAATAACAATACTTAACAATAACTGTTAGCAAATCTAAGCAAGTGAGCAGTCCAGTTTCTGGGTCACAAAAAATGGCTGGTCTATGCCTGGAACAACGCAGGGTGTTACTGCATGGATGGTTGAAGAAAAAGCCAGGGACCCGACAGGATTTGAACAGTCCAGCTGTCTTTCTCCCTTAGGTAAGCATTACTACCCTGTAGAAATGAGGGGGGGTGGGACTCAGTGATCAGCTGACATCAGTCTCCTCTGCTGCTCTGCAAACTCATCCATCTCCTGTGGCGTCCGGAGGTACCCTTCAATCTCGCTGTCTGAGATCTCCTCATAGCCCGTCACCTCTGGGCCCACCTGTTCCACCCGCCTCTTTTTTGGGGGGTTCCTGGTACAAGGGGGCACAAACAGGTGCCTTTTTGCCCAGTTGTTCTCAGGAACGGGGTCAGAAGTCGCCGTTCTCTCAGTGGGGCTTGCTTCTCTGGAAGGGGAGGGCTGACCCTGTGGGCACTCGGTACTGGACCTGCTGGCTTCCGTGCTGGGCCAATCAGATGCCTGCATTTGCGTGACTGACCTGAGAGTGACTTCCTCCCCTTCCTCCTGTACGTGTCCCCCTGCGACAGGGTCCGGGCAGGCGAGAGGCTGGGCTGGGGGCCCCTCCGGGCAGGCGAGGGGCTGGGCTGGGGGCCCCCCTGCAGCAGGGTCCGGGCAGGTGAGGGGCTGGGCTGGGGGCCCCTCCGGGCAGGTGAGGGGCTGGGCTGGGGGCCCCTCCGGGCAGGCGAGGGGCTGGGCTGGGGGCCCCTCCGGGCAGGTGAGGGGCTGGGCTGGGGGCCCCTCCGGGCAGGCGAGGGGCTGGGCTGGGGGCCCCTCCGGGCAGGCGAGGGGCTGGGCTGGGGGCCCCTCCGGGGAGGCGAGGGGCTGGGCTGGGGGCCCCTCCGGGGAGGCGAGGGGCTGGGCTGGGGGCCCCTCCGGGGAGGCGAGGGGCTGGGCTGGGGGCCCCTCCGGGGAGGCGAGGGGCTGGGCTGGGGGCCCCTCCTGCAGCTCGTGATCAAAGCTCCGCATGGCCTTCTTCATCAGCAGGACGCGGTGCTTGAGGATGTCGGCGGTCAGCGTGGGGACGGTGCGGGGTTCTACGGGCGTGCCCCTCAACCAGGGCAGCTCCCTCCCCAGCCGGCACAGCACCTCCTTCAGCTCCACCACCCTGAGCGCTGCCTGGCCCGGCAGCGCCACCTTGGCCACCTTGAAGAACCGGGCCAGCGGGACCGCCAGCCGCGCCTTGCAGGGGTTCAGGGAGAGCCAGGCTACGTAGACCACACCCGCCAGGACATGCACGGGGTGCCGGCCGGTCACCAGCCAGGTGGTGGCAGCCAGCTCCAGCAGCTCAGCCGCCCTCTCCACCAGTCGAGCAGTGCTCTCACTGAACACCTCAGGAACTTCCGAGGGGCTCAGCTTGTACCTGACCAAAACAAAGGTGGACGGAGGGGGTAAACGGTTAGCTTGTACCTGCACAAAATAAAATATAATTTTGTTACCGTGTCCTTTTGGAGTCATTAAATTTGAATGGGGGAAATTTGGATTCCAGTGTTGTGGCTGTGGCTCCACTGAAAATACCACCTATTGTGTTGTCAATAGTGTTTTCACTGTCTTCCTCAGAAATATTCATTCAGACGAGATATTCATTGGAACTTCTCCAAAGGAAGTCCTCTATTTAGATGTAGGCATCGCAAAATCCTTTTTTTTAATTGTAAAACGTTAACCTTTTTGGGCATAAAATCTCATTAACTTTTTTTGCCGAAGTGCAACACACTGTGCATTGAAAATGCTACAGTTTTGTTATGCAGGTAAAAAAAAAAGCTGTGCTGTTTTATGCAAGCCTAACAAATTATCCACCGTCGGAAATGTAAGGTGATTAGCTGAATTCCTTTAATCATCACTTCAATAACATGCCTGTAGTCGGTTCTTTGATGAGCTGAAGTTATACAGAATTTTCTTATACACACATGGGGGTAACACATTTTCTCTGCAACTACATTACAAATACTGGTCAGAGATGGTTGTACTTGGGTTCATCATGTTTGAGAGAGCCTATAAAAAATGTAGATAATAGAATTTCTGTGTACAAGTAGTTTTGTAGAAGTATACAACAGTGAAACGGAGTTAGCACATTTTTAGAAATGCATAATTAGAATGTATTTGGTCGGTTGGACACTTGTTGTGAAAAGGACACTGACATTTCCGTATTTCTTGTCGTATGTGGATTTCAAAAATGTAGATGAGGCGAGGTCCCCCCACACTTGTTTTACCACCAACATGTTACAAAATAAGGAACTGTTGTCGCTAAAGCAAAGGCACCTTAAAATAGGTTATACAGATAGAACTGCAATTAAACGCTTTCAAGCGATAAATCCGGTTACTGTAGTGACTGAAAATTGCGCCCTGAAAAAAGGAGCGAATGCAAAAATAAATAAATAAATAAATAAATAAACTCATCAGCCCAGGGCTTAAGGGGTCCGTTTTTTTAATTAATTGTTTCATTCGCGCTTTAACGTCAATAGCCCTTCGGTAAACTACCGTTATAACGGGATGGGCGTGGTTATTTTCCAGATTTAGTCTGACCCTCATATGTTGCCAAGGAAATGAGGTCTTTCTCGCTAATAACCTTTACCTTTACAGGTAAAATATCTAACGAAAATAACTATTCCAATTGTTTCACGAGTTTAAGGAATCACAACTATGGTAGCCTATAAACGGGATAATCCACGACGAGACACGCGGGCCTATAATGAGCCGGCCTCATGCATTAAAACCATCACAAATATGCAAAATATCTAGTAGTCTTAGAAGTTTGGAAGCCATCATCACTGTAGTAAGATATCCTATATTGAAAACAAATTGCTAAGCGGTACAACTTTTTCTGAGCAATATTATGAAAATGTGATAATCTTAAAGTAGACAGAAAGTTGTGTCAGAGTACACATTTTCAGGTTTTCACCGTAACCATTTGTGGGTTACTTTTTGGCTGCCACCCCCCACTTTTTGGCTGCCACCCCCCATTTTTTAGGAGCCAATAACTCTAGAACAACAAATGCAATGAGGCTAATGTTTCGGATGTTTCCTATTGAATATATAAAGAAACGTTTACACAAAGTTAGGCAAATTGTGAGAGGTCACCATCCAAACCTTGAGTTTTCACAGAATGACCAATACTAAACCACTCTAAAAATAACTTGCTCAAGACTTGTGTTATGATTGACATTCATGCTGGTTCCCATAATTTACCCAGAGGTCTGCCCAAAAAACCATGGCGGTAGCCTTACTGATGGCAGTGGCTCTCCAGCAGGTCCTTGATGTGGTTGGGAGGGGCATCCACGTTCAGGATCTTGACCAGTTCATTGTACACCATGCCCATGGTGTGCTCACTCGCCTCCAGCAGCGAGTAGATGGTCCCCATGGCAATGGGCCAGTGGTGCTGCCGGCTGCTCAGCAGAACGCAGCTGCCTGCGAGAACCTCCTTCTTCTGGAGGCTAACGTTCAGAAAACTTGGGTGCTCGTAGGCCTGCCCAAACAAGCTCTCCGCCGTCTCCTCTATAACCCGGGGGAACCGCAGGATCCGGCACAGCGCACGCACCCGTTTCAGACCTGCAGGTGCAATGAACTGCATTTCCCAACATGCACCAGGTACGAGCATGCACCGACAGCAGCCAGCTGGCAGGAGGACCTGGCAGACTAGCTGCCGGGCGAAGCCAGCCACTAGAGCTGCCACTGGCACCAGCCAGCTGCCACACAAAGATCCAACACCCTCTCTAATTAGCCCAATCATTTATGTGATCATTTATCGATGTGCCCATGAATCACAGAAACTGGTCTTATTCTCATTATACACAACATTTTACAGAAAGTGAACTATTGCTGTACAGATTCGGTAACCATGAATGTTTCATTGGGTATTATGCAAAAGTAGTAATTTCTGTTTAGATTGTTGACCAGTCTTACCTTGAATTTGATTATAGCAGGGCTGCTTATGCAGCGCTGTGCTTTCCCGATACCTGACATCTGCAAGAAGTTGTACAAGACTCATTAATTGAAGATTAAAACAAAATCTGTTGCATTTAAGAAACTGCTTCGAATTCTAGTGTCCACTCCCTGTGTGAAGAACGTGTGTGCAGAATTGATCCTTCGCCAATTTCCATTCACGATCCCTCACTCTTTAATAAATTAAAGTAAGAATATATATGCTAAAAACATAACTATAACAATGAATTGGTGTAGCAGACACCACTAATGAAGATTGTGGTTAACTGAATCAGATCAGGTCATAAACCCAACTCATGTATAGGGCCCATTAAGCAGTAGAATTTGAAACATTCTGGTTCTAAATCTTTCTCTAACCTCTACCTACATCGCCGTACCTGTGCCCTGGATTTCCTCGCTTCGAGTTGTGGTAAGCAATCCCTCGGACACCACAGACCCACAATCAGCGCACACCAGCTGAGACTGCGAGTATAAGGAGTCGTCCACCAGGTTGGATGAGCCACAATCTGGACAGGACCTCCCAGACTCCATAATACCAACCGGTCCTGTCAATGCTTCCCGTTTACGTTGTGCTTGAATTAGTTGGCGAACACACAAACACACAATTAGCGACTACACACAAACACACATTCTCTTAATTCAGATCATGAAAATACCCGTTCAAATCGGTCAACAAGCTTGCCTGCATCCAGAAAATCTCGAAAAATGTTAACGTTAGATAAGTTAGCATACAAAGTATCATGCTTTTCAGAAAACAAAAACTGTAAACCTGCACAACAAACAATGGACAGAAATTCATGACTGATTTAAGTCACCCATACACGAACGTTAACGTTACTAGTAAGTTATTTATATTTATGCTTACCTGCTCGAGAAACATTACATTACCCAAGTGAAGTGTTCCTGCCAGCCAGTTCAGTTAGCTCAGCTGTCAAGCTCGGCATTGATATCGTTATATTTATATAATTTGTCATATATATACTTTTCGATCTACTTATATATACATCTATGACAAGCAGCTAGACATATTCATATGTTATGACCGTTTCGTTTGCTTTTGCTTATCAGTGGCCAATGTAAACGTCTGCAAAACGACACATTTCATAATTTTGAATTCCTCGTCTGTACGTCTTCCCTGTGGCTCGTGTGCAAATCCAGTGCCTTTTAAAGGTTCCGGGTCTTACGTTCACAGACGTACTAACCTACAAGCGTTAGTCGTCACGCACGCTACAATTAGCCATCACGTCAAAAACGTTCATATTATTTAGCTTGGCTAATACAATGGTAAAAATATACACATAGCCTTTATTATAAATTCATTATTTCTTAACAGTGTCAATTACTACTTAAGTAATTTATATGATTAAAATAAACTAAAAATTGTCATTTAACGTTAAGTGTACATTTACAATTCCCTTCACACGTGTGCAATCACGTTGCATATTGCTAATCCACAATTACATGTGATTGCAATTGACGGAGTTTATGAACTGATCGAACCCACAGTGCTAAAATAGCTTGCTTGCATGTCCAGGGAGATTCCCAGAAGGAAGTGGAGGAATGTCCAGGGCTGCGTCCCATTATCTTTCATTCCACCCTCCTTTACACCACTCCAGCTGAAGTATGTGGAGGAGTGGAGTTAATGAGTGGAGCAAAAGAGTGGACGGTTCGCCTGGAGACAGTAATTAATATGTAACCAACAACACTGGATCAAAAAAAAAAAAAATCTATACAAGCGAAACTATTTACTGTAATCCCAGAATCCCAATGTGTCTGATCTGAACACCTTCAACTGTAAAAGTTTATGTTTTTGACTATTTTCATTTGCATATCACATAGGCTAATTCAGGAACATTTCTGTAGACGCTGGAATCCGTAGCCTAGCCCATATGGCACTTCATATGTGAGTTATCATTTCCCATCGTTCAAGTGTTCACATTGAAAAACAATTATTTCCCACTGTAACATCCATAACAAATTTATTGATAATTAATACATCATTGGGAAACATTTGGTTGAATAAATTCATCCATGCATGACATTTTGCAATCCGGGTATAATGATATGCATGATAATAACACAAATTACAAACCTTTTTGATTATTGAACGGTAGACTCCCCAGATTCTTTGTAGCCCAATTTGGTGAAGATGGGCCTAAAACACAGAGACTAGTTTGCGGAAGTAGGTTTTGCAAAAATAGTAATAGGTGGAAAATAATGACTGCCAATGTTGCTTCTAGTGACAAATCTGTTTAGCTGGAGGACATACATCAAATGATATGCCATATAAGTTTCCATGAATCACAGCCAATGATACACTCTTTGAAAACCTATATATTTGCTATAGCGCCCCCTAGAGTGGTAGGGGGTCTAGAGATCAATATACAGTGGTGTGAAAAAGTGTTTGCCCCCTTCCTGATTTCTTATTTTTTTGCATGTTTGTCACACTTAAATGTTTCAGATCATCAAACAAATTTAAATATTAGTCAGACAACACAAGTAAACACAAAATGCAGTTTTTAAATGAAGGTTTTTATTTATTAAGGGAGAAAAAAAATACAAACCTACATGGCCCTGTGTGAAAAAGTGATTGCCCCCCCTGTTAAAACATAACTTAACTGTGGTTTATCAAACCTGAGTTCAATTTCTCTAGCCACACCCAGGCCTGATTACTGCCACACCTGTTCTCAATTAAGAAATCACTTAAATAGGACCTGCCTGACAAAGTGAAGTAGACCAAATGATCCTCAAAAGCTAGACATCATGCTGAGATCTAAAGAAATTAATTGAGATCTATCAGTATGGAAAAGGTTATAAAGCCATTTCTGAAGCTTTGGGACTCCAGCGAACCACAGTGAGAGCCATTATCCACAAATGGCGAAAACATGGAACAGTGGTGAACCTTCCCAGGAGTGGCCGGCTGACCAAAATTACCCCAAGAGCGCAGCGACGACTCATCCAAGAGGTCACAAAAGACCCCACAACAACATCCAAAGAACTGCAGGCCTCACTTGCCTCAGTTAAGGTCAGTGTTCATGACTCCACCATAAGAAAGAGACTGGGCAAAAATGGCCTGCATGGCAGAGTTCCAAGACGAAAACCACTGCTGAGCAAGAAGAACATTAAGGCTCGTCTCAATTTTGCCAGAAAACATTTTGATGTTCCCCAAGACTTTTGGGAAAATACGTGGTCTGACGAGACAAAAGTTGAACTTTTTGGAAGGTGTGTGTCCCATTACATCTGGTGTAAAAGTAACACCGCATTTCAGAAAAAGAACATCATACCAACAGTAAAATATGGTGGTGGTAGTGTGATGGTCTGGGGCTGTTTTGCTGCTTCAGGACCTGGAAGACTTGCTGTGATAAATGGAACCATGAATTCTGCTGTCTACCAAAAAATCCTGAAGGAGAATGTCTGGCCATCTGTTCGTGACCTCAAGCTGAAACGAACTTGGGTTCTGCAGCAGGACAATGATCCAAAACACACCAGCAAGTCCACCTCTGAATGGCTGAAGAAAAACAAAATGAAGACTCTGAATCCTATTGAGATGCTGTGGCATGACCTTAAAAAGGCGGTTCATGCTTGAAAACCCTCCAATGTGGCTGAATTACAACAATTCTGCAAAGATGAGTGGGCCAAAATTCCTCCAGAGTGCTGTAAGAGACTCATTGCAAGTTATTGCAAACGCTTGATTGCAGTTGTTGCTGCTAAGGGTGGCCCAACCAGTTATTAGGTTTAGGGGGCAATCACTTTTTCCACACAGGGCCATGTAGGTTTGGATTTTTTTTCTCCCTTAATAAATAAAAACCTTCATTTAAAAACTGCATTTTGTGTTGTCTTTGACTAATATTTACATTTGTTTGATCTGAAACATTTAAGTGTGACTAACATGCAAAAAAAAAATTAGAAATCAGGAAGGGGGCAAACACTTTCACACCACTGTACTCACTGAGTTTAATGATGATTGGCCATTGCTAAGCCAGTCAGCTGATTTCTGCTGATGGCGGCCAAGTTTTTTTGTTCTATGAATAGACTCATAGAGCCTGTCAGAGATTGAGCATACAACATTTCAAAACCAACTGATTGGTCAAGAGATTAAAAAGTTATGTCCATTTGCATGTTTTTGGTTGTTCCATGTTTTGTTCAATGTTTATTTTTATTTTTTTCACATCCCATACCTGTTTTGTAGTTAATTTTCCTGTTTTCTGTTTCTATGTATTTTGTAGTTGTGTTCCATTCCATGTTTTCAGTTTACCTGTATTCCTACCCACGCCCCCTGACACCTGATATGTGTTTCCTCATGTTCCATTGGACTCACCTGAATCCCATTGTGTCTTGTTACCTTTTTTATTTAAGTCTGCCTGTTTCTTTATCCTGTGCCAGATTGTCTTGTTCCTTGCCTTCGTGCTCGTGTCTGATTTCTCGCATCTGTTCCCCAAGTTCCTGCTTCCTGCCTGTTCCTGTGTTCCTGTTTACCTGATCCTGTGTTCCTGTGTTCGTGTCCTATCCTGTCTCCAGCCCTCAGCCTCCTCTCCTCCTCCCAGCTCCTTCCGCCCTTCTGCCTTCTGGACTGACTTCCTGGTTTTGACCTTCACCTGCCCTTGGATTACGTATCTGCTTTCTGTGTTGTTCCTGATTGCTGACTCTAACGTTCCCTCCCCCTCCCAGTTTCTCAGGCTGTCACTCTTCTGCAGTTACCTTTGATCATGGCATAAAAGTGGGCTACAATACCTCCACAGCGATGTGAAAGACGAATATTATAGGAAGTGTTCGATTGCAATTATTGCTGCTAAAGGTGGTGCAAACAGTTTTTATGATTAAGGGGACAATGACTCTTTCACTGGGGTGATTTGGGTGTTTAATAACATTTTTCATTAAAGAAATTAAACAGTAATTTATAAAATGTTTACTCAGGCTTTTCTAATATATATTTTTTTCTTAGAGTCTGAGTAAAAAAGACAAAATATTTGTAGGAAATCAGGAAGGGGACAAATATTTTTTTACAGCACTACATTTTACAACTGGAATAAGCCAAATGTTTTGCTTATTTTTCTATTTTTGAGCAACATGAAAAATGATAAAAGATTAAAATGGTCTTCACTGTGCAAAAGGTGGACATTATATGTGAAACTGTAAGGCAGGCAAGTCATACAACTCATATCAGAAACCATTATGATATTTATTCCCAGAAAATATCAATACGTATATTCATAACACTGCTTATCTATCAGAGTATGGCAGGTTTTGTATTAATGAGTGATTGAGTGATTGATGCATTTGTCAGGCATCATGTAGAAGTACAGGAATGTAACAGCTCATCCAACCAAATACAGCAGCATGCCCTGCTTGACACACCAAAAAATCATTTAATGTTGCGTATCAACAAAATAACAAATTCATCGAACAAAAAATGACATCACATTTCAGAAAATACCTTTAAGCAGTGCCATATACTGTACTGTGAAAGTCTTAGGCACATGAAATATTCTGTAAAGGAAAGATCCTTTAAAAAATAATGAAGTTGTAAATCTATAAGAAATTACTATAAAGAGCAGTGAACAGTTAAAAACAACATCAAATTAATATTTGTTGTGACCACCCTTCGCCTTTAAAACTGCATCAATTCTCTTAGGTACACTGTCCTGCAGTTTTATAAGAAAATCAGCTGGTAGGTTGTTCCAAGCATATTTGGGAACTTGCCACAGTTCTTCTGCAGACCTTAGCTGTCTTGCTTGCTCCTGGCTATCCAGTTAATCCCAGACAGCCTCAATCAAGTTATTATCTGAAAAGAGTCTATTACTTAATACTTTATTTAATGTAAATTAATATTCATTGCTTTGGAAAAAGAATGCTTGTAAACTTGCTCTTTTGTACTGACACACTAATACAGAAAACAAACCTTTTTTTTTTCATCTACGACCAAAACAATTAAGGGTGCCAAGACTTTCTCACAGTACACAGTAGATACAAAAAATGAACTAAAAACGATACGACATTGAGTAATAGTGTGTCAATTTCTTTGCAGTGTAAGCTGGTGATTGGTTAAATCATTGGAATCATTGGAAAAATAAATTCTATGTGTGACCCAAAACCTCAGGTTCTCATTCCTCATTCATGGTCATATGTTTCAGACTGCTATCCAGGTTGGTCATAATTTTACTTCCCACAATTTTTAACATTCTGTGATCCAGTAACCTAACCGGCACACACAACTGCTATGACCATTTCAGCATGATCCAAAGGGCTTTGGTAATTATTCAGTTATCAATCATTACAACACCTTTATTTCCACAATGAGTTTTCGAATATAAAAATAGTTTAACTTCAAACCTAACCCTGTACCAGCAGGAAGGAAGCACGCAAGGAGAGCAACCATTTTATATTTATATATTTTATATATGGCCCAGCCTTTAACTAGTGTGATTGTTGATCAAGTTACCACTATACTACCCACACCAGCACAGCAACACCTCTGATGCCTGTACCCACTGAAATCCAACCTTCCCTTAATTTTACCAGTGCTTCTTGTTTCTCAGTGGCAGAATGCTTATCTAGACAGACTTTTTGATCGTGTTTATTGACTGCAAGAGGTTAGGCTGTTCCTCGATGATGCGCACCAGCAGGTTGTCAATATACTCCTCCAGCTCAGTGATCTTGCTGTCCTTCTCAGAGAGCTGCTCCTGCTGCTTCAACACCAGGGATGAGAGCTCTGAACGGGTGAGCTGGGAATAGGGGCCGTCTTCACCCTCCATGGACTCCATCACCTGTGAGGGGAGAATGTGGTGGGGCATTTACTTCCTGGTGAGAGACTGCATCATCGCTTTAAGGATGGTGTGAGACTGCATCATCACTTCCTTAAGGATGCTGAGACTGCTTTCTTAAGACCACCTTTTTTTTACAAGCAGCCCCAGGGGTCCAAAGCACCTGTACAGGAAAGGAGGGGATGAGGAATAGTACACTTATCCCTTTGATGAGCAGTTTTTATGGAATATGTTTCAGAATTATAGCTCCGTGTTCTAGAACTCAAATGCTTTCAGTTACCCATACTGTTGCATCAGGATTAGAATGTTCAGTTAATATTTGGACAGTTGGCTTCTAAGTTGTTAGCGGTGAGGTCAGGTGCATTCAATCGCTTCCTTAGTGCAGGTATAAGATCGCTTTCAGTATCTAGTCTTGATTGTAGGCTTTTGATTGCCTTTTGGAGTCTGTTATTGGGGGTTTAAGGAGAGATGTTGGCAATAGGTTAGAGAGTTAAGTTATATTATATTTTTGAACATGGTGGGTGCTATTCCTCTACAGATGGTACCTTTGTCATTCCCTCTGTGCCTCCCAGGTCTGCCCCAGGGCTGCTCCAGGTCTGCCCCAGGTCTGCCCCAAGATACTGGCTCTCCAAGGAACTCAATGGCTTCACTGCGTGAGGCCTAAGGGTGGAAATAAAATAAGGCAAAGGGAATGAGGGGGTAAGAGAGGGAAAGTGAACATCGAAAAATGAAAAAGAGACGGGAAATAATCAAGAGAATAGTATTAGAAGGCAGTATTTCCCAGGCTGGTTTCAGGTCAGTACCCCATTCCATTAACCAGGCTGGTTTCAGGTCAGTACCCCATTCCATTAACCAGGCTGGTTTCAGGTCAGTACCCCATTCCATTAACCAGGCTGCTTTCAGGTCAGTACCCCATTCCATTAACCAGGCTGCTTTCGGGTCAGTACATTGTGCCTTTAGCCTGGTTTCAAGTCAGGACCTGATGCCCTTAGTCAGGCTGGTTTGAGGTCAGTATCTCATGCTCTTATGCTGGTTTGAGGTCAGTATCTCATGCTCAGGCTGGTTTGAGGTCAGTATCTCATGCTCTTAGTCAGGCTGGTTTGAGGTCAGTATCTCATGCTCTTATGCTGGTTTGAGGTCAGTATCTCATGCTCTTATGCTGGTTTGAGGTCAATATCTCATGCCCTTATGCTGGTTTGAGGTCAGTATCTCATGCTCTTAGTCAGGCTGGTTTGAGGTCAGTATCTCATGCTCAGGCTGGTTTGAGGTCAGTATCTCATGCTCAGGCTGGTTTGAGGTCAGTATCTCATGCTCTTATGCTGGTTTGAGGTCAGTATCTCATGCTCAGGCTGGTTTGAGGTCAGTATCTCATGCTCTTAGTCAGGCTGGTTTAAGGTCAGTATCTCATGCTCTTATGCTGTTTTGAGGTCAGTATCTCATGCGCTTATGCTGGTTTGAGGTCAGTATCTCATGCTCTTATGCTGGTTTGAGGTCAGTATCTCATGGTCTTATGCTGGTTTGAGGTCAGTATTTCATGCTCTTATGCTGGTTTGAGGTCAGTATTTCATGCTCTTATGCTGGTTTGAGGTCAGTATCTCATGCCCTTATGCTGGTTTGAGGTCAGTATCTCATGCTCTTCTGCTGGTTTGAGGTCAGTATCTCATGCTCTTAGTCAGGCTGGTTTGAGGTCAGTATCTCATGCTCTTAGTCAGGCTGGTTTGAGGTCAGTATCTCATGCTCTTACGCTGGTTTGAGGTCAGTACCTCATCCTCATGCTGGTTTGAGGTCAGTATCTGATACTCTTATGCTGGTTTGAGGTCAGTATTTCATGCTCTTATGCTGGTTTGAGGTCAGTATTTCATGCTCTTATGCTGGTTTGAGGTCAGTATTTCATGCTCTTATGCTGGTTTGAGGTCAGTACCTCATGCTCTTATTCTGGTTTGAGGTCAGTATCTCATGCTCTTAGTCAGGCTGGTTTGAGGTCAGTATCTCATGTATTCCTGTATTCACAATAAAAATTGTAAAAAAAAAAAAAAAAGGATCACAAAGGATCTATTATTATTATCAACTACATTATTATTATATTTCACGAAGGATTCTAGTTAACCAATCTACAATGTTAATTATTTATTGTATGCCTGCTATCACCTCTGGCTACATTCATAAGAACATTCTACCACTTTTCTAAGGGTTATCAACTCTGATCCTGGAAGGATATTATAAGCAGGGTCTAAAATATCCATTTAAATAAAATTTAAAATATCTGTTTGGATGTAGGATTACCTACTTCAGTGAGGTTTGGTGCACGGATTAAGTCATTGGTTGGAGTGAAAGTCTCCAGGATCAGAATTTGTACAGCTCTACTACTGATTGGCTGGTCTCACCTGCATGGAGCCGTGGGTGGCCCACCCACTTTTCCTGTGGCTCCATCTCCTTCAGTGCTACTCTGCACTGTGATTGGCTGGCGGTCTGAGGGCGACACCCAGGCCCGCAGCAGGGTCCGCCCCCCAGAAACCGCTTCGCTCCCAGGCTGCGGGGCGCGCCTTCTCCCAGGAACCTGTGAGCTTTGGGGCTCAGCAGGGACTGGGGTGCACAGCACAGGGGGCAGGGTCACCACACCGCCCTGGTCCTGAGACGCGCCGTCTCCGCACGGTGCTCCAGGTGGCAGGGGCGCCCGGTTCTTCCTTTTTGGCCCCTCCTTCCCACCCGTCCCAGTCCCGCTTTCAACCCTGGCCGGGCTCGCAGGGGACGTGTTTGGACATCCTGTCGTCATTTCCTTCTCTACAGCACTCTGCCCTTCCTCGAATGGGTCGTCCCGTCGGCTGAGGGCAGGAGTGGTGCTGGCCGGAGGGTCAGGGGGCAGGACTGCACATACGGAGGGCTCTGCCTGCTTCTCCCCAGCTCTGCTGCCCTGACTCCCAGTGTGAGCCCCAGAGGAGAACAACGGGTCACTGTGAGCGAGAGCCGTGCTCTTCTTCACCTTCAGAGCGTCATCACCATCTTCATCATCGTCAAAGGCTGTCTTTGGCGCTGGTGTACTGGAATCAGTCTCATGGGTCATCATCATTTCGTTCTCTTCAGGTACAACCGCCCTCCCCAGTCTGTACACTCCTCCTTGCCCACGATTGGTCGGCGAGGTATCGCCGGGCCTGTCGTCAAGCTGTCGCTGCCCATCACGAGCTGAGTATGATGGCTCACCCTGCCCCTTTGAGCTCTTCTGCCTTTCTCCAGCACCGGGGTCAACGATCGGAAGAGCGGGCTGAGGCTTCGGTGGTGCAGCACCCTTTTTTTGGACCCTGGCCGATGAGAGCAGGACGTCCTGTGGAGAACATGGCTGGCTCTGGGAGAGCAGGTCAGGAGTGGGTGGAGGCAGGGGAGCACGACGCTTCTTCTCTGCGTTGGAGGTCCTGGCGAGGGGCCTCAGAGCACCCCCTGCTGAGGACTCCTCAGAGCTGCAGTGGGCATTGGGCTGGTCCTGCGGGACACGTGGGTCCTCGGGGGCGATGGCCGACTGGGACGGGCCTTCACTGAGCGGTGAATCAGAGGAAGTGGTGAGGAAGGGGAAGGGAGCGGAATGAGTCTATGTCTGCAGTTGGGAAACAGGTTCCTGTTTTCACAGACATGACCGAAGTAAAAACAAAAAACCTCCAGATCAATGCCTGGTCACAGCACTGGCCCCGAGTGATGTCACAACACACTCACTGAGCACTTTATTAGGTACACCTGTACATTCATTTATTCATTCATTATCCTAACCCGCTTATCCTGAACAGGGTCGCAGGGGGGCTGGAGCCTATCCCAGCATACATTGGGCGAAAGGCAGGAATACACCCTGGACAGGTCGCCAGTCTATCGCAGGGCACACACACCATTCACTCACACACTCATACCTACGGGCAATTTAGACTCTCCAGCCTAACCTGCATGTCTTTGGACTGTGGGAGGAAACCGGAGTACCCGGAGGAAACCCACACAGACACGGGGAGAACATGCAAACTCCGCACAGAGAGGCCCTGGCCGACGGGGATTCAAACCCAGGACCTCCTTGCTGTGAGACGGCAGTGCTACCCACTGCACCATCTATGCCACCTACACCTGTACACCAGCATGTTAATGCAAATAGTTAATCAGCTAATCATGCAGCAGCATCTAAATGCATAAAAGCATGCAGACATGGTCAAGAGGTCCAGCTGTTATTCAGACCAGAATGTCAGAATGGGGAAGAAATGTGATTAAAGTGACCATGGAATGATTGTTAGTGCCAGTCAGGCTGATCTCCTGGAATTTTTCACACACACTAGTCTCTAGAGTTTGCAGAGAATGGTGCGAAAACAAAAAACATCCGGTGAGCAGCAGTTCTGGGGGCAAAAACGCCTTGTTAATGAACGATGTCAGATAAGAATGGCCAGACTGGTCAAAGCTGACAAGAAGGTGACAGTAACACAAATAAAATTGCCATTCTTAAATTGTCAATAACCCTGAATGACAAAAGTTTTTAAAAATCAAAAACTCAAATCTAACTTATAGAAGTATTCTGACCCTTTGCTGTGGCACACCAAATTGTAGTCTGTCTGTAGTGTAGCGGTTAAGGTACATGACTGGGACCCACAAGGTTGGTGGTTTGATCCCCAGTGTAGCCACAATAAGATCCGCACAGCCGTTGGGCCCTTGAGCAAGGCCCTTAACCCTGCATTGCTCCAGGGGAAGATTGTCTCCTGCTTAGTCCAATCAACTGTACATCGCTCTGGATAAGAGCGTCTGCCAAATGCCATTAATATAATGTAATGGTCTTGTTTGGCTTAATTATCCTTGATACATATCTAGAACTTGATTGGAGTCCACCTGTGACAAATTCTTTTCAAAATCCGAAAATTTTTAGCATAATGCGAGACACGGATACAGGCATTGTTCTTCCTGTACTGGGGCGTCCCTGGCAGGTGAGGAACACGGATACGGTCATTGTTCTTCCTGTACTGGGGCACCCCTGGCAGGTGAGGAACACGGATCTGTTCTGACATGCTGGTCCGCAGTGAAGGAGCAGGTGGGTGCAGAGTGTCTCCCACATCGCGTTGGGCGTGCACGTGTCGCAACAGTTCATTCACCATCAATATTGTGGAGCTCAGAGGGCAGCTGAATCCAGTGTACTCACCTGGCAAACAGTGGGCTTTGCGGGAGCACGGAGCACAGAGCACTTCTCACCGCACGCCTGACCATGGGTGTCTGATAGGGGCCATACCGGTAAACACACTCACGACCCTGACCTGCCGTTTCACTGGTCCTGAAAGCGGAGGTCATGCCCGTCCCTGTTGAAGTGCGTGTTTCTCCAACCATTTTCAGGAGAGATGAGCCATCGGCCTGATGGGTCTGACTGCGTTCTGCCAGTGATCTTGACGACCAGCCTTGTCACGCATGATGTTCTCATCATGTTTCCCGGTGCACTGCTAAGCCTCATGGGGACGTGCTCCTGAATGGCATCAAGGAATGCCAACTGCCTGATCAGCACCCTCCACACCAGACGAATAGCCTCTGCCTCGCCACTATCGCCATCATCTGACTCACTCGCAGCCTCCTGCACACCCGCCACCGGATGTGTCTGTGCAATGACCTGCTTGTCCTGGGCTGGCCTCCGTGCACAGAGAGCATCATCTCCTGGCCTTTGTGGTAGGGGTCAGTTCATACATTCACAGGACACCCACAGCAGTACGCACCTTTGCAGTAAGGGTCAGTTCATACTTTCGCAGGACACCCACAACCGTACGCATTGCTTTGTCTGAAATTGTGTAGGGGCCGCCTGTAGCGTAGTGGTCAAGGTACATGACTGCGACCCACAAGGCTGCTGGTTCAAACCCCGGTGTAGCCACAATAAGATCCACACAGCCACCCTGCAATGCTCCAGGGGAGGATTGTCTCCTGCTTACTCTAATCAACTTTACGTCACTCTGGATAAAAGTATCTGCCAAATGCCATTAATGTAATGTAATGTGTATAATGCTGAGAGTGCATTCTGCTTAACTTTGATTTGATCAACGATTCTTTGCTTGATGTTCACCATTCTCCCTTTGTCTATCTATTTACATTTTAATATTTTGAACTTTAGTCTGAGTGCAAGGCAACATAAGCATTCCTGTAACATTCCGGAAGATCTATTCACCGAGTGCACTGAAACATGACAAAGGCCAAGCCCAAGGGCCTGCCAAGCTTAGGAACAGTACTCAAGATACTTTGTGATCTTGAAAATATGGCGGCGCCCAGGAAATTCAAGACTGGATAAGCCCCTACTTTTGCGTTAAATAAAATAAAACCTTAGGCTCAAAAAATTATTTTATTGCTTGAATTTATTTACTCATTATCTGATAAGTAAATGATGTTCGAATGATCTTGAATGCCAGACTTTTGAATGTAACTTTTGAAACAATACAAATGTTGTTAAAAAATTACAACACTCAAGGATATAAATGGACACAATGTTAATGGAGATAGCAATTAGGAATAGAAAACACATGGGTGATGAGCATTTAATAACTATGGGTGCTAGGTGACATGCTTTGTGGGAATCAACTTCATCACTCTTCCTCCCAAACAGTAGTTGTGCAAAATACATTATGCCATTATTCCAACTTTTGTAATGGCCACCCAAACCCCAGTTAACCACAGCTGTGCCACCTAGCACCTCCCTGACAGGTCAGAAGGTGTTAGTCCATGTCTGAGCACAGCGATGTTAGCAACAATAGTGACCCGATGTGTTGACTATGTCTATCTTTCAATAACTGCCACTCCTGGGGGGAAGGCCAATGGGAATAACAGCACAAACATTCACACTTTCTCCATGGGTTTAACCCCCCTCACCACACAAACATTCACCCTTTCTCCATGGGTTTAACCCCCCTCACCACACAAACATTCACCCTTTCTCCTTTAGATTTTTAGCTCCATCAAGAATAAACATGAAATGGTGTGTGTATGTGTGTGAATGTGTGTGAGCAGAGAGAAAATTTGTGAGAGGAGAGAGAGAGAGAGAGAGAGAGAGAGAGAAGGATGTGGGTGGTCGGGGGGAACTGACCTGGGTCTGACAGCAGAAATTCTGGCTGACCGGATGACTTGGCTTGCAGGCGCATTAAGGGAGCTCTCCTCAAATGGGTTGGAGGAGGTTTCGGTGAATGGGTTGGAGGAGGCTTCAGTGAATGGTCTGGAGGAGGCTTTGGTGAACAGCTCAAACTCAGCTTCCTTTTCCTCCTGATTCCTCAACTGTTCTGTTTTCCTAGCTTCCTCCAACCTGTTCTTCTCCAGCACCTGTTCCCTCTTCCTCACCTCTTCTTCTTCCCTCCTCATCTCCTCTTCCTCCTCCCTCTTCCTCATCTCCTCTTCTTCTTCCCTCTTCCTCATCTCTTCTACCTCCCTCTTCCTCATCTCCTCTTCTTCCTCCCTCTTTCTCATCTCCTCTTCCTCCTCCCTCTTCCTCATTTCCTCTTCTTCCTCCCTCTTCCTCATCTCTTCTTCATCCCTCCTCTTTATCTCCCTCCTCATCTCTTCTTCTTCCTCCCTCTTCCTCATCTCTTCTACCTCCCTCTTCCTCATCTCCTCTTCTTCCTCCCTCTTTCTCATCTCCTCTTCCTCCTCCCTCTTCTTCATTTCCTCTTGTTCCTCCCTCTTCCTCATCTCCTCTTCTTCCTCCCTCCTCTTCATCTCCCTCATCTCCTCTTCCTCCTCCCTCTTCCTCATCTCCTCTTCCTCTTCCCTCTTCCTCCTCTCCTCTTCTTCATCCCTCCTCTTTATCTCCCTCATCTCCTCTTCTTCCTCCCTCTTCCTCATCTCCTCTTCTTCCTCCCTCTTCCTCATCTCTTCTACCTCCCTCCTCTTCATCTCCCTTCTCATCTCTTCTTCCTCCTCCCTCTTCCTCATCTCCTCTTCTTCCTCCCTTCTCTTCATCTCCTCTTCTTCCTCTCTCTTCCTCATCTCCTCTTCTTCCTCCCTCTTCCTCATCTCTTCTTCTTCCTCTCTCTTCCTCATCTCCACTTCTTCCTCCCTCTTCCTCATCTCTTCTACCTCTCTCCTCTTCATCTCCCTTCTCATCTCTTCTTCCTCCTCCCTCTTCCTCATCTCCTCTTCTTCCTCTCTCTTCCTCATCTCCTCTTCTTCCTCCCTCTTCCTCATCTCCTCTTCTTCCTCCCTCTTCCTCATCTCTTCTACCTCCCTCCTCTTCATCTCCCTTCTCATCTCTTCTTCCTCCTCCCTCTTCCTCATCTCCTCTTCTTCCTCTCTCTTCCTCATCTCCTCTTCTTCCTCCCTCTTCCTCATCTCCTCTTCTTCCTCTCTCTTCCTCATCTCCTCTTCTTCCTCCCTCTTCCTCCTCTCCTGATCCTCCCTCTTTCTTTCTTGTTCTTCCTTCAGCCTCCTCCTCTCCTGCTCCTCTCTGCTCTCCTCTTCTTCATCGTGGCTGGGGAAAACATTCACCCTTTCTTCTTTTGATTTTGAGCTCCATCAAGAATAAACATGAAATGGTGTGTGTGTGTGTGTGTGTGAGAGAGAGAGAGAGAGAGAGAGAGAGAGAGAGAGAGAGAAGGATGTGGGTGGTCGGGGGGAACTGACCTGGGTCTGACAGCAGAAATTCTGGCTGACCGGATGACTTGGCTTGCAGACGCATTAAGGGAGCTCTCCTGAAACGGGTTGGAGGAGGTTTCGGTGAATGGGTTGGAGGAGGTTTCGGTGAATGGTCTGGAGGAGGCTTCGGTGAACAGCTCAAACTCAGCTTCCTTTTCCTCCTGATTCCTCAACTGTTCTGTTTTCCTAGCTTCCTCCAACCTGTTCTTCTCCAGCACCTGTTCCCTCTTCCTCACCTCTTCTTCTTCCCTCCTCATCTCCTCTATCTCCTCCCTCTTCCCCATCTCCTGTTCTTCCTCCCTCTTCCTCATCTCTTCTTCCTCCCTCCTCTTCATCTCCCTCCTCATCACCTCTTCTTCTTCTCTCTTCCTCATCTCCTCTTCCTCTTCCCTCTTCCTCATCTCTTCTACCTCCCTCTTCCTCATCTCCTCTTCTTCTTCCCTCTTTCTCATCTCTTCTACCTCCCTCTTCCTCATCTCCTGTTCTTCCTCCCTCTTCCTCATCTCTTCTTCCTCCCTCCTCTTCATCTCCCTCCTCATCTCCTCTTCTTCTTCCCTCTTCCTCATCTCTTCTACCTCCCTCTTCCTCATCTCCCTCCTCATCTCCTCTTCCTCCTCCCTCTTCCTCATCTCTTCTACCTCCCTCCTCTTCATCTCCCTCTTCATCTCCTCTTCCTCTTCCCTCTTCCTCATCTCTTCTACCTCCATCTTCCTCATCTCCTCTTCTTCCTCCCTCTTCCTCGTCTCCTCTTCTTCCTCCCTCTTTCTCCTCTCTTCTTCCTCCCTCTTTTCCTGCTCCTCCCTCTTTCTTTCTTGTTCTTCCTTCAGCCTCTTCGTCTCCTGCTCCTCTCTGCTCTCCTCCTCTTCTTCATGGCTGGGGAACTCACTCCTCCCCCGTCCCCATTGCAGGTCTTCCACCGAGCCCTGGTCAGAGCTGTTGAGACTGAGGGTGGAGTTTTCTAAAGGCGTCTCCACATATACATGGCTGCCATTGATGCACACCCCGCTTTGCTCAGGCCCTCCTAGCTTGGAGCGGCCCAGGACAGAGAGGCTGTCATGGGATGACTTGCTGTCTGAGCTGCCTGTCCGCTTGTGAGTCAGAAACTTGAATTTCTTCTTCCCTGTATGTTAGGAGGGACAGAAATGCTTGGAAGGGCACACTGCATGGTTTCAAATCCTTGGACAAAATGTAATATCAGACAGGGAACTGGAGCAAACATAAAACATTTTTTTAAAATTACTATTTCATTTATTTAATGAAAAAAGTTAAACATGCAAATTGCGGAAAAGCTATTAAACATAATAATTGGTTGTACCACCTCTTGCAGCAACAATAGCAACCAAACACTTTTATAATATATAATACTATAATTTGATATCAGTCTCTCACATCACTGCGGGGGAATTTTTGCCCACTGTAACTGCTTTAATTCAGACAAATTGGTAGATTTTCAAGCATGAATTATTTATTGCAGGTCCTGCCACAGCATCCAGTTGTTTTGGGGTTTTTCTTCCTTCTCTTAATATTTGCCTGTCAAGAACTGTTTTTGTCTTCCTTGGCTGACCTGTTGGGTGTTTATTTCCACCAGTGGTTCCTGTCTTATTCCAACTGCTCAACTTGATGTACCCAATTTCTGTGCTATCCTTTTCTATTGGGTTCAAGTAAAGCCTTTGACTTTAGTCTAAAAAAGCCTTTCACTTGCCACTCCAAAGCCATTTCTAAGACTCTGGGACTCCACCAAACCACAGTAAGTCATCTCCAAATAGAGAGCACTTGGGACAGTGGTGAATGTCCATAGGAGTGGCCAGCCTGTCAAAATCTCTCCAAGGGCACTGCTGGAAGTCACAAAAGATCCCAGAAGAACATCCAAAGAACTACAGACCTCAGCTAAGGTCACTGACAATGACTCCACAATAAAAAAGATGATGGGAGAGTGGAAAAAAGGTGGAAACCACTGCTAACCAAGAAAAAAGGCCAACAGGATGCTAGGATACATAGTGGATGTTAATAAAGGTTGTTATATTCACCTTATACAATATCAGACCAATGTCAGACTACACTTCAGAGTATTTTATGCAGTTCCTGGGACCATTCTACAAGAAAGAGGTGCTGGAAAAGGTTCAGAGAAGGCCAACCAGATTGATTCCATGGATAAAAGATAAAAGTTATGAGGATAAACTTAAGATGCTTAATCTCTTCAAGCTTGGTAAAAGGAGACTTAGGGGTGATTTGATTGAGGCTTTTCAATTAATTAAAGGGATAAACAAAGTGCACTACAGACAATTATTCAGGGTGAATTCAGTTAGCAGAATGAGGGGGCATGAATGGAAATTAGCAAAGGATATATTCCTCACAGACATTAAGACAATATATTTCACATATAGAGTGGTCGCTGTGTGGAATAGCTTGCCAGGACAATATTGCGGACTCAGAAAGACTGGAGGTTTCCAGACCAAGCTTAATATGGTGCTAGATACACTTTAGTGGTGAAAAAAGGCGAGCATTGCTGGACTGAATGGCCTGTACTCATCTTTATGGAACAGGAATGTTTGGTTGTAATTATTGCTGCGAAAGGTGGTGCAATTTTAAGGGGTCCATTTTTCACAGGGGTGATTTGCATGTTTGATAACTTTCTTCATTATATAAATGAATAGAAAATAAAAACCAGGAAATAGAACATAGAAAATAGAAAATAGGAAAATAAATAGAAAAGAAATAGCAATTTGTTCATGTGTTTATGTGTTTTTCATTTAATCAGGTTCCCTTTGTCTTATATTAAGTTTTGTACAAAGATCTGGAACCATAATATGCCAAATATGCAATAATAGAGGAAATCGGGAAGGGGACAAATAGATGTAATTGACAGTGTCTTTCAAAAGATTGAACCTTAAAGACTCACAAAAAAACACTGAATGTGTAAAAAAAGATCTGCACCCACGCGATTCAGTAAGGAAACAATAGTAATTTTATGCTGGGGTCTTTACCTTGGTCCATACAGCTGTCCATGACAAATGTATCATTGATATACGTAAGTAATATACATTCACTGAGCACATTATTAGGAACAGCTGTACAACAGCTGTAACAGCTTCAGTTAATGTTCACATCAACCATCTTAATGGGGAATAATGTGATCTAAACGACTTTGTCTGTGTAATGATTGTTGGTGTCAGACACGGTGGTTTGAGTATCTCAGAAACTTCTGATCTCCTGGGATTCTCACGCACAACAGAGCCTCCGGAATTTGCAGAGAATGGTGCGAAAAACATCCAGTAAGCAGCAGTTCAGACTTATTTTTTTGGCTTATTAGTCTTCTGCTGCTGTCGTTTATCCACTTAGAGGTTTGATGTGTTGTGTGTTCAGAGGTGCTCTTCTGCATACCACTGTTGTAATGTGTGGTTATTTGTGTTACTGTCACTTTCCAGTCAGCTTTGACCAATCTGGCCATTCTCCTCTGACCTCCCTCATTAACAAGGCATTTCTGTCTGCAGAACTGCTGCTCACTGGATGTTCCCTGCAAACTCTAGAGACTGTTGTGTGTGAAAATCCCAAAAGAGCAGCAGTTTCTGAGATGCTCAAACCACCCCTGTATGGCACCAACAATCATTCCATGGTCAAAGTCACTTAGATCACATTTCTTCCCCATTCTGACACTTGGCCTGAAGACCAACTGAACCTCTTGACCACGTCTGCATGCTTTTATGCATTTAGTTGCTGCCACATGATTGGCTGATTAAATATTTGCATTAACAAGCTGGTGTACAGGTCAACCTAATAAAGTAATCAGTGGGAGCCAATAGCAGGGCCAGTTTATGGGGGAGTGGGAGCCAATAGCAGGGCCAGTCTTTGGGGGAATGGGAGCCAATAGCATGCCAGTCTTTGAGGGAGTGGGAGCCAATAGCAGGGCCAGTTTATGGGGGAGTGGGAGCCAATAGCAGGGCCAGTTTATGCGGGAGTGGGAGCCAATAGCAGGGCCAGTCGGTTGGGGAGTGGGAGCCAATAGGAGGGCCAGTTTATGGGGGAGTGGGAGCCAATAGCAGGGCCAGTCTTTGGGGGAATGGGAGCCAATAGCATGCCAGTCTTTGAGGGAGTGGGAGCCAATAGCAGGGCCAGTTTATGGGGGAGTGGGAGCCAATAGCAGGGCCAGTTTATGCGGGAGTGGGAGCCAATAGCAGGGCCAGTCGGTTGGGGAGTGGGAGCCAATAGGAGGGCCAGGCTGTGGAGGAGTGTTAGCCAATAGCAGGGCCAGGCCTCACCTTCGGGGGAGTCCACGTTGAGTCCTGAGGACCGGCTGCCGCTGAGTGCAGAGTTCTTCTCAGAGAGGGACCCCAGAGTGACCATGGACTGGGAGATGTTGCGCTGCAGGTTGGACTTGGGGCCGAACAGTGACTTTAACTTGTTCTTCTTTTTCTTCTTTTTGTCTCCCTCGACACCCTCGGCCTCGTCCTCGCTGTCTGTCATCACCTGTGCGCTGCTGGAGGAGGAGGGTACGATGGCCGAAGCGGAGTCCGAGAGGCCGGCCTTTTTCCCGCGGATCTTGTCTTTCAGCTTCCCCATGCGGGAACGTGACTTGCCCTGGCCCGACAGGTCAAACATGCTGGCTGTCATGTTGTTTCTCATGAACTGGATGTCCAGGAGAACCTCCCCTCTCTCCTTGTCCGCTTTTCCATGCTTGTCCAGGAGCTTGAACCACCTGTCAAGCGAGACAGATGAGGAGATTGATCTGCATTAGTACTGTCAAAAGTGGGCACTGGCAATCAATATGGGAGCTTTTTCCTACCTTACCATAGTGATGTATAAACAAATATGTTATTAATACATTTCTGTTATTACATTACATTACATTGCATTAATGGCATTTGGCAGAAGCTCTTATCCAGAGTGACGTACAACAAAGTGCAAAGTGCATACCTATAACCAGGGATAAGTGCGCTGAAAGACCCGAGAGGGAAGTAAAATTCAACTGCTACCTGCACAACAAAGATAAGGACCAGGGCCTATTTGATCATCGGATTTATTTATTTATTTGAAATCGTAGTCCTGCAACACGCAAATGTATGAACAAACCGCTTACCTAGCCAAACAAAGCATCCTAATACACAAGTAAATATCACAGGTAAAGACAACATCTAAAGGTTTACAGGGAGGTAGGGAGGGACAGGGAGAGGTGCAGCTTGAAGAAGTGTGTCTTCAGTCTGCACTTGAAGATGGCAAGAGATTCTGCTGTTCTGACCTTCATGGGGAGTTTGTTCCACCACCGTGGAGCCAGAACAGACAGGGGAGGCGCCAAGCGGCCTGTGGTGGCCGAACAAAGAGGTCTGGCATGCATGTAGGGTCTGATGATTTTTTGGAGGTAAGCTGGGGCTGACTCCTTAACTGCATGGAAGGCTAGCACCAATGTTTTGAATTTGATGCGAGCCAGGACAGGCAGCCAGTAGAGGGAAGTAAGCAGGGGGGTGACATGAGAGTGTTTGGGAAGGTTAAAGACCAGAAGGTTGTGACACAACCACACTGTGTTGTGTCACACATTTCTATGGTTTGGCATTATATACTGGCAGGGATCCATGAAATATCAGCCATCTTATCAGCACCGTCAGGCTCAAAATGATGTTTAAAATGATGAGCGGATGTTACTACTGATATGCTGGGCAGGCCCAATGTGATGACTCAGATAAGAACAGTTAGCCATGTTAATATCCGTCAGCCTAAAAGGAAAATGTTGAAAATGTCAACACACGTTCTGCATGGAGGAAGCAAGGTACAAAATTTTACCACTCCAATCTGAGTCTCAGTCGTAGGTTTTCTCAAAACAAAAAGGTTTTAAATGATCTCTCAGATCACTCTTACTCCCATTCTCCCCTCCTTATGTCCATTTCAGAATAGTAATTGATCATGTGAGGCATTTGTGAGACTGGCCAGCATGCTAGTTTTGCGTGCTTGGTTTGTTAGCTAGTTAGTTAGTTAGCATGCTACACTGCGCTTGATCAGTGCTCATATCCCTCCCTATTCCTGAATCTCTCTCTCCTTGGGCATCCCCTAGGTGGTGCTAATGTATGGCCAACAATGCGCCAGCTGTCCTCAGCCTGCAGAGGCATGCTCAGGCACACCACTGCACTGCACAAAAACAGGTTCTCTAGCATACCCAAGTTCAGCGGGGTATGTTACCAACAGCATACACTGGATACTCAACCCAACGTGCCTTGTACTTGGACTTGGCCTGTAGCGTAGTGGTTAAGGTAAGTGACTGGGACAGGCAAGGTTGGTGGCTCGAATCCCAGTGTAGCCACAATAAGATCCGCACAGCCGTTGGGCCCTTGAGCAAGGCCCTTAACCCAGCATTGCTCCAGGGGAGGATTCAGGCAGAGGTCAGATTCCATCAAACATATACAACAGGGAACATCAGGTGGGCAATAATATTAACAGGCAGAGTCCAATGACAGGTAGGTAGTCCGGGAACAGAGCAAGGGTACAAAAAACAACAATCAGAATCAAACAACAGGCAGAGGTGCAGCCAGGCACTTGGAGCGAAGATGAGATGCTTCACCGGCTAGCCCTGCAGTGCTAGCAATCCCTACATGCCTTGGTCTTTCTGGTGGGATGCAAACTCTGTATGCACTGTAAATCTAACACCACCAAAGCAGGGTATGCATCAAGATGGTACTATGCCTCTTACCTACCCAACCAAGGAAATCAGTAATGATGTGATTGGTTAAACTAGCACTTAGTTTTGGCTTTAATTTCCGGCTAATTCTTAATGGCTGGATTTTGCCAGTAATGTTGCAGCCAAAGCAGGCCAAATCCATGCACGAGCAAGAGGAATTCTGCGCTCAAATGAATTTATTGCATGCTACTGCATTAACTTCTGGCAATAAAGTAGTGCCATAGGAACCATGCCTCAGCCAAACACACAAATATGTTCATGCTCATACACACAAATGCAAACATATATACCTACACCTTCAGAAAAACATACCATCCACATGTAACTGCACACACAAAGGAGTTCTGAACAACGACAGGCCAAACACAGGTCGGTCAGCATGCCGTTTCACTATTTCCCCCCATTCCGCCTATTGTCCTGCCTGTTCTTGTTCAGTCAGCTCCAGGTCCTTACACGGTTCTCGCTGAGGTCAGCACAATCAAACAGCTGTCAAAAATATTCAGGAAAATGGCCTAGGACAGTGGCGGAAAAAGCAAGCTGGCGCTGCACAAATCCAGATCTGGGGGTGGGTGTGAGATGGAGACGCTTTATAAAGGTGAACTGCCTGGTAATCTAATCCATTAACCTGATCGATGCCTTGTAATCTATTTTCTTTACCTGATAACTGCCTTGTAATCTATTTCATTAACCTGATAACTTCCTTGCAATCTATTTAATGAACCTGATAACTGCCTTGTAAACTATTCTATAAACCTGATAACTGCCTCCACACAGCCGTTGGGCAAGGCTGTCTCCTGCTTAATCTAATCAACTGTATGTTGCTCTGCATAAGAGCGTCTGCCAAATGCCAATAATGTAATGTAATGTATTAACCTGATAACTGCCTTGTAATCTATTTTATAAACCTGACCACTTCCTTGTAATCTATTTTATTATCCTGGCTCTTCGGTCCCATGCAGGTGGAAAGAATGCGTTGAGTGTTGAACAACGAGGAAGTTTGTTTAGGTCACAAAAAGGGTACTGTCAGTTTCTGCTTGCATTATATAAGGACACGGGAACAGCGAATGTACGTGTTCCTTCAAAGAACAATGCAGTAGGCGTGCAAGGAAAAAAGCCCTAATTCTAAATCAGCTGATCGTTCCTGTTGAGCTGGTTCATCCACTAAAATGATATTGAATGACTTTCCTTCAGATCATAAATAATAACATGGCTTATTAATATATTTTACTTCACTATCCCTCAGACATGAAAACAGCACAACCGTATCCCACAGCCTATTCATATGCTATTTGATCTGCATTTATCTTGATGTTTGAAACTGATATGAATAGAGTATCCTGTCTAGACACAAACATGCATAGGTTATTTTAAAAAACGGAACATGCACCAATAAATATGAGAATTAATGTGTTATTTAGCCTATACTTTTATCTGAAGGGACTGCTGTGCTGACCTTCTTATCATGGCTACACGGGGCTTGAGCCACCAACCTCCCGGGGCCCAGTCATGTACCTTAGCCACTAGGCTGCCCCAATACTGCCCACCAGATGCCCCAATACTGCCCACCAGATGCCACATGCCCTGGCATGCCAAGCTACAGCTGCACTGGTGGTTCCACAGAGAAAGCCCATTGTGAGGACACATAATGAGGGAGAGGGAACAACATTATCCAGGTACACTCAAAGCTGCAATTAAATGAACACGACATCTTGTCATGTTAATCGCAGATATAAAAAACTATGAGTTTTTTTTACAATGCTTAGCACATGAATAACTTGCTTTCCCAGTTTTTGAATCACACACTCAGTGGCCCTGCTGATGTTTGAACTTGCAACCGCCCAATCACAAATTCAGATCTGGCTGCTGTGCCACACTGCCACATACCAGAGTTTTAGTTTTGAGAGAGCCCGTTTGTGATCTGTTATTGATTGACACCAATATTTTAGTCAAAGAACAACCAGAGCCACCAAGCATCCCCTCTTGTATTGTCACCCCAAGAGCAGAGAAAAGTGCAGCCTTTTGCCTCGACACAAAGGCCTCTCCCTCCACACTGACGTCTCAAGTGTTTGCTGGAAGTAGGTCAGCAATTCACTGCTGTACTGAATGAGGACCTAGTGCTGCTGAAGTAGCCAATAGCTACCTGTGTGTGTGTGTGCATGCCTGCGTAGCTATCTTTATCTCACTCACTAGCTAGCACTCTAACTCATTAGCTAGCTAGCAATATATTTATCTTGCTAGCCAGCAAGAGAGCTCAATCACCGGACACTAAAAATGGCACCTTTCCGGCCTTTCAAATTCAATCTTTCAAGTTCTGTTAGCTTGCCATCCTTCTTATGAATCTTTGAAACCATGAATTTAGCTCTGCATTACATTAAACTCCGAAGGCTTATTCACTATGGGGCATGGCCATGGCAGAGTTTAGTTGGGGAAAAAAGACTTGTGCAACTGTACTGATTTTGTGGGCCTGGGTGCCGTCCTTGGCTACACCAGTGTATGAGTGAATGAGACCTTTCAGGGATGATTTCAGCAGCTCTTGTTTTGACTTGTGAACCCAAAGACAAAAAAAGGCCTGAGTTAGAAAAGTTTAAATAATGATGAATTGGCACACGTGGTAATTATTTAAACTCTCTCTGACAGCAGCTGACTTCCTGTATCCTGGAAATAACCCAGAGCTGCAGATAAACAAAGCCCTGTGAAGGACAACCTTATCTTATCAGCACCAGCAGCTGTGTGCCCGCGTACAGAATTTTATGCATATGTGTGCGCCACTGTATATCTGTGTCCCTGCTTGTGTGTGTGTATCAGAAAAATAAGCGCCCCTCAACCTGCTAATGTTATGATATCAAAGCACAAAAAAGGTCTCATTTGCATCCACGGAGCACAAGAGCTCTATTATTAAACTCTGGGCAGCTCAAGATTAGAAAAAATAATAATAAACTGACAGTATAGACATGTCCTTAGGCGTATCTTAACCCAAGACTCCATTATTACATGAATGGCATTTGGCAGATGCCCTTATCCAGAGCGACATACAGTTGATTAGACTAAGCAGGAGACAATCCTTCCCTGGAGTAATGCAGGGTAAAGGGCCTTGCTCAAGGGCCCAACGGCTGTGTGGATTTTATTGTGGCTATCCCCACAAGGTTGAACCACTGACCTTGCATGTCCCAGTGATGTACCTTAACCACTACGCTACAGGTTGCCCTTAACCCTTAGTGCTTAACCGCCCCAACCTGGCCTTTATCAGGCCACAATAATTGTATCACCCCATGGAGGTCACCACATCCAGTTGAGTACTAATATGCACTCTTCATCTAACAAGACAATCATAGCTTTTAATGAATAAGCCAGCAAGCATCTGACAAATAAACCATAACATGGACTCTGAAAAGTGAACACCTTGAGTTGCCAGGTGACCTTTCCGCACCAATTAAAGTGACAGCACCAACAAAGAACAGGGAGGGGGCCAGAAAGTCATTATCATTATGGTGAGAGACTGTCTGCCTTCAAGACAACAGAAAGAGACCAATGGAATGACACTGGTGCTCGGAATGAGGAGATGTGGCATTGTGTGTCATTAAGCCATGTATTAGCTTAGCACATGCCAAGCAGTTTTACTTATTTTTCTATACATTCATTAATATAGGTGGAAATTTACTAAAACAGTACATTGCAAAATAATACAATAAAAGAGGCAAGACTCCCACCAATGAAACTATCCTACCTCTGCAACCTGCAGGGCACAATGTTACTTAGCCTGTATATCACACTGCAATGTTAAGTAGCCTTTATAGCACACTGCAATGTTACTTAGCCCTAATAGAGAGAATGATTACACCACTCACAGCGTATAAACAGGATCACTCAGAGGTTTATACCACTCAGAACACAGAAGTGATGCACAGACTAACACAGTCAGCAGAAACTTGTAACACGGCCTAACTGAGACCGCTTGGTAACAAAACCAATCCAAAATCGACACCAAGTTGCTTTCAGCCCTCAGAGATGGATCTGTTTACAGGACACTGACATATTCTTTTTCAAAGGAGGTTCAACTTACTCCTGAATAAAACACACAACACGCATACCTGCACACACCCATATAAATCCACATCACATTCATTTAACAGACATTTATCCGGAGCGAGAATTTAAGAACATAAATGTGTTACCCTGAGATGTGTGAGCGACAGCCACAGACCACAAAGCAACATCATTAATATAATAAATATACAGTATCTCTACTTATGGGAGGCTTCAATAATAATATTTATAATAATAATAATAATGTCTTACAGCTAACATTAATAAAAAACAGGGGGTAAGAGTGGTCTGTTGGCAGTAGGACGGTTGCTGGTTCGATCCCCCGCCCTGGGTGTGACAAAGTGTCCCTGAGCAAGACACCCAACCCCCAATTACTCCCAACGAGCTGGATGGTGCCTTGCATTTGTGAGTGTGCGTGCGACTAGCTGAATGAGAGGTATCAATTGTAAAGTGCTTTGGATAAAAGCACACTGCATAAGAAATGGATAAAGATGAAATTCTTCAGGGAAGTATGGCTAGGCCTAATTCATTTAAAACAGTGTGAAATGAGCGCTATGAGGCAAAAGATCTTGGAAAGCTGCCGGGAGGACTATAGCCACTTCTGCTGACAAGTAATATGAAAGAAACTCACAACGTTGGGATTAATGGTTGTTCTTTGACTAAAATACTGGTGTCAATCAATAACAGATCACAAACGGGCTCTCTCAAAACTAAAAAAATACTCAATCATTAAAAAAACTCATCGTTAACATCCCTTTATGGGCACAAAGAATTTCCAATGAAACTTCCACTGAAACGTGTATCGTTTAACATTCAACTTTTGCCGGCAAGCAATAAAGCAGCAATACAAGCAGCAAGCAATAAAGACTTTTTATCCACAACAGGGATCGCAAAACTGTTTGCAGAAAATTGTTACTCTTCACCCATGCATGAACTGAGTTAAAATTTTTGCGTTTCAGTTTTATTAAAGAGCCTTCAGAAAAATGACACTTGCCAGAGCACGTTGAAACTATCGAAAAGGCTCAGAGGACCCCAGTTACTGCCGAGCATGATTTTTTTTCTCAATCAATCACATCCTGAACTACGGTTTCAATCCAACCTTAGATGAGAGACTGAACAGTCCTACCTGTTATGACAGTTACACTGGTCGCATTTGACCGGTTAAGATTTCATCACAGGTTTCATCACAGCCCCATTTAATTAAGTCTAGATCATTGCGGACATATCCTACTCATGTTAGACTCGGACTTTACAATGACAATTTTGGCAACATTTGAAAGGCAAGTGTTGCAGCCACAGAACAGTAAGAAAGAAATGTCAGAAATAGCTATGCATGCCATGAAGAGTACAGGTCCCATGTTCATATTGTGCCATATTTCAAACAATTAAAGAGAGTAACTGAACTGCATAAATTAAGGTGAGGTAAATAAACAGGTTCAAATATTCAAGTACTGAGAAAATGACAGTTAGTCAAACCTGAATTGAGTCAATAAGTTGACGGGAAAAAATATGAAAGAAAAAATAAGCAACTGCATTGACCACATTACATAAACTATAAAAATATATGTTATCTCATTTAATGTAAACGTTTGCAATAAAGCACAATACGAACGTGGGACTTTTATTCTTCACGGCATGGATAGCAATTTCAGACCTAAATAATCTCCTTCATTTAGAAAAATTGCGATTGTGGTCAGAACGAAAACCAGCATACACACATCAGGACCCACCCAAGACCGGGTGGGGAAGGGGCGGTGTATGTTGCCCCTGCACTTCCGCAATGGTTCCGTCTGGAGAGAGTTCTTTGCAACTCAAACTCACAAGATCAGCTGAATGGATTGCCCTAAATTTCTGAGCAACAAATCTGTCAAACTGGATTACTCCATATTTCAGGATTTCGCAGCAGCCAAAACGCCCTATTCATTAATTACACCCGCCTTGAGTCAAAAATAAGGGGTCAATGTGCCAGAAATGGGAAGGGTATATAAATATATTATATATTATATATTATAAATAAATAAATAGATATATAATAAATATGGATGAAAGAAAATAAGACAAATATTTTGTCGCTTATGAATATCGTTAATAGCATACAACAATATAGCCTACTTTATATTCTAAACGCAACTACTTATTATTATACTTATCGGTGAGAACACTCACTCGGTCTTGTTGCGGTTTTGGTTCTCGTTGAGATCCAGCAGGTTGACGGCAACTTGTCCCAGCTGCTTGTCCATGCCCACTAGGGCCCGGTGCATTACAGAAACGCGCAGGGTGCAGCGCTCTTCGTTACCGTGGTGGAAAAGCGGCAGGTCGAAGCTGGCCTCCTCCTTCCACACGGGTGAAACGGACTTCTCTGCCACGGAGGTGGAGACCTTCTCCTTGGCCACCTGCATGATGGCATACGCGTCGTTGGTGCCATGTTTGCCCTTAATCCTCAGGTTTTTCGCCTGGAACACCGTTACCTTCACGCTCGTGGGGTACCACTGCTGACTCTGGTCAACCAGAGACATTGGTACCTGTGGAGAGGGGGGTATGCGTCTTTGGCAAAAGGAAAAGGAAAAGGGGGAGAATCGGACTACGCACCAGAATGTAACCCTCACAACTCGCGCGTTCTTAAAATGACCCGCAAGGGCGTTTTGCGAAGCTCTGGTTGATGTGACGCACCCAGTTACATTAGAAGCATTTCACAATACCCGACACCTCCCCCGGGCCAGTGAGCAGGAAGAGGGAGGCTTTGGGCAGGGAGGCAGTCTGTTGCTACGTGCTGGCAAACTTAAACCAACTTTCCCCAGTACTCTGGAATGTATCATATCATACCTCTGACAGGCTGTATTTGAATTAGCCTAATTCAACTAAACTGTATAGCTCATTTACCGAACGTGCACCAAGTAAGCATTGCACGGAATAGCCATTAACTGCATTAACGTTGGATTATTTATGTTTGTGGATGTATGCCTACCTAAATACATACAATTCACACACATTGTATGTGCCACCTCTGTATGTTCTTGCTCATTCCATTAGACATGCATTGCGACCGTTTGCACAGATAATTACATTGTATGATGTTACGTTATTCAATCAACCATTTATTTTACCGTCGCAACAGGTGTCGAAAGAGCGTCGTGCACCACAAGTGGCGAAAGTTATCTGCAATACTCTTCATAATGGCAGTGTAACCCCCTTGTGGCTGTGTGTGGGATTGCATGATTCTAGATTCACTACATAGAAAATTACTGTATGTAATATCCTGAACATGTTTTGGTCAAGATACTGTGACAAAACAAGCACAGGCTGTGGGTCCCTGCGTCAGAGTTTGAAAACCAATGAAACAGAGAAACGCAGTTAGCTTTACTTTGAAATGAGGCTTGTTATTGTTCACAGAGCAGTTGTGTAATAAGCCAAAATGAAATTAATTTAAAAAAAAAGAAAGTGTACTGTGGCACGTTAATGCATATAATATTCAGTTCAATTTCAGTCCAACCCTAATTAAAAATGTGTTTCTCATCTGATTTCTGGGCAGTGTAACAAAATTAATCCTGTACCTGCTAATTTCCAATTGATGGCAGAGATGTGCCCTCTACTGGTCTATGTTCAAATCGCACTAATCGTCACTGGACAGCAAAATACAGTTTACTGCTCTTGGTCTCATGGAGTCAAGGAAGAAGCCTTTTCTTTGAAGCTCTTTGTCATGGATGCTGTCTCATGAAATATAGGCACATACAAAGAAATAAAACACATGTAGCATTATTTACTTTAATTTTTACTTGCCTTACTTTCACCCCTTAATTGTCACAGGGCTGGACCAGTGTGGTTTGTTTTGCATTCATTCTTTTTTTCACAGTGCAATTTTCAATCACCATGGTAACAGCATATACTGTTTGAAAGCTTTAAAACTCATGGTTCCATCTGTGTAATCTGCTTTAAGATGCCATGGCTTTAGTGACAACAGTACCTTATTTTGAGGGGGGACCTCGCCCTCTCTACACTTTTGAAATCCACATACCTTAATGTCTGTGTCCATTTGATCCAGTGTCCAAGGATCCAGCGATCCAAATGCATAATAGTTTCTAATTAGAAAAATGTGCAAACTCAGATAAACGTAGGTAGAATATCTATTGTTTACTTAGAATTTCTCTGGAGGAATTATAATTGTTGTCCATTTCGCTGTTGCATACTTCTACAAAGGTACTTTAACATAGAATTGCTATTATCTACATTTTCTATAAGTGCTGTGGAACACTGTGAGCTGATGTACAAGCTTCTCTGACCAGTAACCGTAATGCAGTTGCTAAGTATAGGCGTTCTCCCCTTCCTTGCACAATCAACTATAACTTCTGTCCATCAAAGAACCAACTACGTGCGTGTTATTGAAGTGAGGACTGAAAAGCATTTTAATTAATGACATTACGTTTCCATCGGGGTATGTCATTTTCATGCTTCTGTTAAGAAAAGGGGCGATACTCAAGGGGTTCAGGGTGTACTATACTTTACTTTAATCCAGTCAACACAAAGAACAAGCACAGTGCATGTTTACAAAGTACTGAAGAGTCCTACCTCCACTTGAAGGAAAACTACATTTAAATTAAACCTAAGCCTTATTAGCGGAGTTTGGTCAGAACTGGTGCTGGTGTTTTGGTGGGGAGTTTGGTCAGAACTGGTGCTGGTGTTTTGGTGGGGAGTTGGGTCAGAATTGGTGCTGGTGTTTTGGTGGGGAGTTGGGTCAGAACTGGTGCTGGTAATTTGGTGGGGAGTTGGATTAGAACTGGTGCTGGTGTTTTGGTCAGGAGTTGGGTCAGAACTGGTGCTGGTGATTTGGTGGGGAGTTGGGTCAGAACTGGTGCTGGTGATTTGGTGAGGGGTTGGGTCACCAATGGGTGCTGGTGTTTTGGTGGGTGCATGAGTCAGAGCTGGTGTTGGTTTTTTGATGGGGAGTTGGGTCAGAACTGGTGCTGGTGCTGGTGCTGGTGTGTTAGTAGGGGGTTGGATCAGCATTGGGGAGGGAAGGGGGAAGGCAGGTGGGTGCTTGCCCGTCTCCGGCCTCTTTCCTGGGCATGTGTCTGGCAGAAGACGTCATCGCCCATCCAGAAGTGGCTGTGCAGCTGCAGGTTCAGCTCACAGTCTGTGCAGATGAAGCAGCTGGGATGGCGGAACCGGCTCCCTGTGAGCTGCACAGCCTGAGTGCTGTACAGAGACAGTATCAGCATCCCAAATACTCCCACACACACACACACAAACATGCACTCCCACACACACACACACACACACATGCACACACACACACACATATATACACACACTCCCACATACACACAAACATACACACACACAAACACACACATATACACACACATATATATATATACACACACAGACACACACACACACACACATATATATATATACACACACGGACACACACACACACATACACACACATATATACACACACACACACACACATATATATATATACACACACACACATACACTCTCATACACACATATACACACACACACACACTCCCACATATACACAAACATGCATACACACATGCACATACATATACACAAACATGCACTCCCACACACACACACACAAACATGCACACACACACACACACATACACACACATATATATACACACACACAGATACACTCTCATACACACATATATACACACACACACTCCCACATACACACAAACATGCATACACACATACACACACATATACACAAACATGCATACACACATATACACACTCCAACATACACACAAACATGCACACAAACATGCACACACACACACACACACACATATACACACACTCCCACATACACACAAACATGCACACACACATACACACACATATACACACACACTCCCACATACACACAAACATGCACACTCACATACACACATGTACACACACACACTCCCACATACTCACAAACATGCACAAACACATACACACACTCCCACATACACACAAAAATGCACACACACATATACACACACACATACATACACACACATACTCTCATACACACTCTCGTACACACAAACATGCACACACGCATGCGCGCACACAAACACACTCCCACATACACACACACACACACACTCATACACACAAACACACACATACACAGATATACACGCATACACACATACACACACAGAAACGTGCATGCAGAAACATACAGATACACACACACACACTAAGCTGAAGGGTGCTGCTCTCTTACAGGATCCTGGTGCCACACCTATCGCAGGTATGGTCCTTCTGCATCCCAGCCTGCGAGGGGCGGGCAAAGGGATGCCTGAGTGACCTTCGACCCCTGAACCTCACCGCAACCTCTGGGACAAAGTAAACAAGACAGGACAGTATCCAGTCATACCCTCTGGCCCTTCTCCAGTGGAGCCGTTCTGAGAGGTGCTGAACTAAACAGTCGATGCTCAGCCTCTAGTAGTGAACACTGTCACTGCAGGAGGTAGTAAGTCACTCCCGTAGGCAGCTCAGTCTCACCTCTCTCCTTAGCCTCCATAGCCTCCTGGAGCAAACGGAAGCTCTTGGACTGCCGGGGTGTGGCGCTGAACTCCCTGTTATTCTGGATCACCTGGGATCTCTTACTGAACTCCTGTATGATCTGCAGAAATCTGAGGAGAGCAATTGTCATGTTCATTGTCATAATTATCATCATTATTGTTGCATTACGGTGTGTACTTCCTGAGCGGAGAACCTACATTAACAGAGGCACGGTTGTAGTAGACCACCATAGTTATAGTACCCATAGGAGGTATAAATGCATTGTGTGTTGGAAGCCTTGTCAGTGCATAGGTCAAGATAATGTTCTCAGTACTATGGTGAATTTCCTGTTTTTTTCATCTTTTTCCAATCATTATCCCTTCTTTCAAACATAGTTTATGGATTGAATCATAACTAACAGAGTGTCCGTTAGATTGAAGTGATGTAGTTGCATGATATCTACTTTACAGTGTGAAGTGTAGATAGATATTATACAACTAAAACTCCTCAATTGGATGGCCACTTAATGTATGGGAGACTAAGTTTAAGTACATGGAGGGTTTATGTTGGTGCAGGGGGCAGAAATGGCTCTCTGATGATGGGTGTTTGGGGTTGAAGTACCCTGGAGGGGTGGGGGTGCCGCTGGTCATGGATCTGCCCCTGTGGTCTGTGGGCGAGGTCTCCTTAAAAAAATGGTAGCACACATGTTGATGGTTTAGTATTTTTTGCAAAATGTATTATTTTAAATGCCACAAATTAAATGCACTGTTGCTGAAATATCATATAATTTCTTTTGCCTTTTCCCCCCAATAATTCAGGTCTTATTTAAAAGTGTTTTTTGATGGTGGAGTGTTTGGTGAAATCAAACAGATTGTTTTTAAATTAAATGCAGTACAAATCACATGTAACTGGAAATGGGCCACAGTACCCAAGGTTCCCTGCATTAACCCTTTCAAGAGTCAGAAGGTTTTTTCTAAATTCAAAGTCAGTGTTCTAGAACTGTTCTAGAGTTCCAGTGATCTCACACCTTACAAGGCTAAACCCAACTGGGGGGTGTACTGCCTCTCTCTACCCAGAACATAGAGCATTGGTGGGGGACAGCTGCTCACCTCAGTAGAAAGGCGGGGCAGTGGGCGGGGAAGGGCTGTCTGTGCAGGGGTCCAGGGCTGCACCTGGGCGCTATCCAGCCAGGAGTGCGAAGATGAGAGATGAAGATGAATCAGCCGAGTTGGGCCTGTCACTGGATTCCAATCACCTTACACACTGTTCATACTGCTTTCTTCCAGTCCACTCATTTCACTCTCCCTGCTCCTCCTCCTACTCTAGCTGCTCCTCCTCCTACTCTAGCTGCTCCTCTACCTACTCTCCCTGCTCCTCCTCCTACTCTCCCTGCTCCTCCTCCTACTCCAGCTGCTCCTCCTCCAACTCCAGCTGCTGGACACATGACTGGATGAGTTACCTCTGACACACGACTGGATGAGTTACCTCTGACACACGACTGGATGAGTTACCTCTGACGCATGACTGGATGAGTTACCTCTGACACACGACTGGATGAGTTACCTCTGACACAGGACTGGATGAGTTACCTCTGACACAGGACTGGATGGGTTACCTCTGACACACGACTGGATGAGTTACCTCTGACACACGACTGGATGAGTTACCTCTGACACAGGACTGGATGGGTTACCTCTGACACACGACTGGATGAGTTACCTCTGACACACGACTGGATGACTTACCTCTGACACATGACTGGATGAGTTACCTCTGACACACGACTGGATGACTTACCTCTGACACACGACTGGATGAGTTACCTCTGACACACGACTGGATGAGTTACCTCTGAAACACGACTGGATGAGTTACCTCTGACACACGACTGGATGGGTTACCTCTCACACACGACTGGATGAGTTACATCTCACACACGACTGGATGAGTTACCTCTGACACAGGACTGGATGAGTTACCTCTGACACACGACTGGATGAGTTACCTCTCACACAGGACTGGATGAGTTACATCTCACACACGACTGGATGAGTTACCTCTGACACATGACTGGATGAGTTACCTCTGTTTGCTGGAAGGGGTGGATGCCTCTGGCGTCCCTTTGCGGTTGGTGGGTGGCTCTGGGGAAGAGGGGACGGGCCAGGGGGAGGAGCGGCTGGGGAACAGGTGCTCATTGCATTTCTGTTTTTCCTCCTGAACTGTCTGTAAGGGCCACTACAGCGCAGGGGCAGCAAATTGTCAACAGACATCTCACAAATTGGTTTGCCACCAATTATCATTCCACTGTGAGTCTTTCAATGGCAAGGGACCTGCAATCTCTGTACAAAGGCTAACAGGTACAACACAATGGTAAGGTCACCTGGAAGTGGCCAGATAGCCGCGTGGTAGGTGTCAACAAGGTGGTCTGTTCTGGCATGCTGGGAGATGGAGACAAAGAAGGAGGACCAATCAGATGGACAGCTTGGTGGACCCTGCCCTCAGGTCATGCCCCCAAACTGCACAACTACAACTCATCATGTCGCAGGATTTTTATTTTGTGTAGAATTATTTTTTTAGCCCGCTGTTTTAAATATAGTTTTCAACCCCAAGGGCTTCATTGTATTTCCAGCATTCATGTTGGGAGACATATCTGTATAGGCTGTGAAGTGTGTCATGTATCCTGTAATTATGCAAGCTTTCATTACAAGTTCATTACAAGTTTGGTTTCACCTTCGCAATCAATTTCCACCCAAAGAACCATGTAAGGTGAATTAACTGCGTAGTCCACTGCTTTCAGAGATAAATTCAGTACAGTGGAACAAAGAAAACCATCAGACCCTTTTCATATGTAGACTCAGTAAGCATTTTATTACGTATTTATTCAACTTTTTTATTTATTTATTAAGTCTTCTGCTGCTGTAGCCTATCCATTTAGAGTTATGATGTGTGGTGTGTTTAGAGATGCTCTTCTGCATACCATATTGTAATATGTGATTATTTGCGTTACTGTCACCGTCCTATCAGCTTTGATCAGTCTGACCATTCTCCACTTCTCTCATTAACAAGGCATTTCCTTCTGCAGAACTGCTGCTCACTGGATGTTCTTTGTTTAGAGACTAGTGTGCATGAAAATCCCAGGAGATCACCAGTTTTTGAGATACTCAAACCACCCTGTCAATCATTCCATGGTCAAAGTCACTTATATCAACTTTTTTTTCCCCATTCTGATGGTTGATGTGAAAATTAATTGAGTTCCTGACGCTTATCTGCATGATTTTATGCATTGCACTGCTGCCACTCGATTGGTTGATTAGATAATCACATTAATAAGTAGGTGTACAAGTATCCCTAATAAAGTACTCAGTGAGTGTATAAGACCACTCTGACTTTGAGTTCTCTTTTCCAAAGCCACACTGCTGACACCCACTAACAAGCAGTTGCTATAAATTCCTGTGTCAAACACAGCACACCCAATAGCATTGGGACAGACACACCGTTCCACTTGCAGCTGTAGCTGTCCTTGGGAATTCCTAATCGCGCTCTGTGCCTGCATGTTCAACATGGCGACTGCGCTCTCCCCGTTGATCTTGAGGATGACATCCCCCACTCGCAGGTCAGCCATATCTGCCTTTCCACCTCCGACCACCTGGGGGAGCACTTGCAGATATCAGCTTGTTCCCAGACCAGGAGCTGTACAGCGTTTCCTCCTCTTCCTCTCAACACACAGACACACACCCAAGCACACAACTTCAAGCACATCAACCAAGAGACATAAGTATATACAGTAGCTTCAGAAAGTATTCAGACCCCTTCATTTTTTTGCGCTTTATTGTGTTATAGATTTCATTTTAAATGGATGATATTGCTATTTTGCCCACCAATCTACACACAATAACCTATAGTGACAGAGTGAAAACATGTTTTTAGAAAGTTTAGCAAATTTGAAATCTCCATCCACCCATCCATCCATCTTTATCTGCTTATCCGGAGTCGGGTCCCGGTGGCAGTAGGCTAAGCTGGGTATTCCAGGTGTTTCTCTCCCCAGCAACGCATTCCAGCTCCTCCTGGGGGATCCCGAGGCATTCCCAGGCCAGGAGAGATATATAATCGCTCCAGCAGGTTCTGGGTCTACCTCGGGGTCTCCGCCCAGTTGGACGTGCCCAGGAGGCATCCTGATCAGATGCCCGAACCACCTCAATTGGCTCCTTTCGACGCGAAGGAGCAGCGGCTCTACTCCGAACTCCCTCCGGATGTCTGAGCTCTCTAAGGCTGAGCCCAGCCACCCTACGGAGGAAGCTCATTTTGGCCGCTTGTATATGCGATCTCGTTCTTTCGGTCACTACCCAAAGCTCGTGACCATAGGTGAGGGTTGGGACATAGATCGACCGGTAAATCGAGAGCTTTGCCTTCCGGCTCAGCTCCCTCTTCACCACGCCGGTCCGGTGCAACGTCTGCATTACTGCTCCAGTGTGTGCTGAAGGTCACGATCCGATGAAGCCAGCAGACGCCAGTCACCAAACTGGACACTCTCCTCACCTCGGCTGCGCCTTCAGATCCTGTCCATGAATATCACAAACAGGACCGGTGACAAGGGGCAACCTTGGCGGAGTCCCACACCCACTGGAAACGTGCTTGACTTTGTGCCTAGGATGCGGACACAGCTCTCACTTCTGTTATACAGGGACTGGATGGCTCGTAACAACGGCCCCGGTACCTCATACTCCTGCAGTACCCCCCACAGGGTTCTCTGGGGGACACGGTCGAAAGCCTTCTCCAAGTCCACAAAGCACATGTGGACTGGATGGGCAAACCCCTATGACCCCGCCAGCAACCCCGCCAAGGTAAAGAGCTGGTCCACTGTTCCACGACCAGGACGGAAGCCACATTGCTCCTCCTGAATCCGAGGTTCGACCGTCAGTCAGAGCATCCTTTCCAGCACCCTAGAGTAAACTTTCCTGGGGAGGCTGAGGAGTGTGATACCCCGATAATTGGAGCATGCCCTCTGGTCCCCCTTCTTGAAAATGGTCTGCCACTCTGCAGGTACTGTCACTGACCTCCATGTGACACTGAAGAGGCGTGTCAGCGAAGGCAGCCCAACAGTGTCCAGAGCCTTCAGCATCTCAGGGAGAATCTCATCTACACCTGGCAACTTGCTGCTGCGGAGCTTTTTGACTACCTCAGCAACTTCTGCCAGGGATATAGGTGCAGATTCCCCCGAGTCTTCGGGCTCTGCCTCTTCCACAGAGGACGTGTTGTTCAGGTTCAGGAGCTCCTCAAAGTGCTCTTTCCACCGCCCGACAACATCATCAGTCCGGGTCAGCAGTTCTCCTCCCCTGCTGAAAACAGCCTGAGACAAGCCCTGCTCACCGGATGGTTTGCCAGAACTTCCTCGAGGCCAACCAAAGGTCCTTCTCCATAGCCTCCCCAAACTCCTCCCATAACCCGGTTTTTGCTGCAGCAACTGCTGAAGCCGCAGCCCTTCTGGTCACCCGGTACCTGTCTGCTGATTCAGGGGACCCCCGGGCCAGCCAAGCCCGAAAGGCCTCCTTCTTCAGTTTGACAGCCTCCCTCACCGCTGGTGTCCACCAGCGGGTTCTTGGGATGCTGCCCCGACAGGCACTGATGACCTTCTGGCCACAGCTCCTGCTTGCCGCCTCTGCAATGGAGGCTTTGAACATGGCCCACTCGGACTCCATGTCCCCAGTCTCCCCCGGGATGCGTGAGAAGTTCCTCTGGAGGTGGGAGTTGAAGACCACGCAGACGGGGGCCTCCGCCAGACGTTCCCAGTTCACCCTCACTGCACGTTTGGGTTTACCAGGTCTGTCCAGCAGCCTCCCCGGCCACTTGATCCAACTCACCACCAGGTGGTGATCAGTTGACAGCTCTGCTCCTCTCTTCACCCGAGTGTCCAAGACATACGGCTACAGGTCTGATGATACGACCACAAAGTCGATCACCGATCTTTGGCCTAAGGTGCTCTGGTACACTTATGAGCTACCCTATGCTCGAACATGGTGTTTGTTATGGACAATCCATGACCAGCACAGAAGTCCAATAACAAGACACCGCTCAGGTTAAGATCAGGCAGGCCATTCCTCCCAATCACCCCCTTCCAGGTTTCTCCGTCGTTGCCCACGTGAGCGTTGAAGTCGCCAAGCGACCCTTTCCAGGATGCTGCCCAATGACTCCAAGAAGGGCGGATACTCTGAACTGCCGTTTGGTGCATAAGCACAAACGACAGTCAGAGCTTTCCCCCCAGCGACACGTAGTCGCAGAGAGGCGACCCTCTCGTTCCGCACTAGCTCCGGTTCCTTCCCCACCAGAGAGGTGACGTTTCACATCCCCAGAACCAGTCTGCGACGCCGAGGATCAGCATGCCCGGATCCCCGCCTTCGCCCACTGCCCGTTGGGCAAAGCACCTGACTCCAATGCCGACCCCTGCAGGTGGTGAGCCCACAGGGCGGCGACCCCACGTTACCAATTCGGGCTCTGCCCGGCCGGGCCCCATGGGATAAGGCCCGGCCACCAGACGCTCGCCTACAAGCTCCCCTCCTGGGTCAGGCTCTAGAAGGGGGCCCCGGTAAATTTGAAATCTGTCATCTACATTAGTATTCAGACCCTTTGCTGAGGCACTCAAAATTGTGGTTTGCTTTAATTATCCTTTAGATGTGTCTAGAGCTTGATTGGCATCCACCTGCGGCATATGGATTTGATTGGATATAGTTAGGAAAGGCACACACCTGTGTATCCCACAATTCACACAGCATGTCAGGACAAAAAGGCCATGAAGTCCCATGAACTCTCTGTAGACCTGTGCAATAGAATTGAGGTGGCATAGATCAGGGAAAGGGTATAAAACCATTTCTAAAGCTTTGACTGTTCCCAGGAGCACAGTGGCCTCAGTAATTGTGGAATGGAAGTTTGGAACCACCGGGACTCTTCCTAGAGTTGGCCGTCTGGCCAAACTGAGTAACCGGGCAAGAAGGACCTTCGTCAGGGAGGTGAGCAAAAGCATGGCAGTAGCAGTATCATGCTATAGGGGTGCTTCTCAGCAGCAGGGACAGGGAGACTGGTCAGAATTGAGGGAAGGATGAATGCAGCCAAATACGGAGAGGTCCTTGAAGAAAACCTGCTCCAGCATGCACACAACCTCAGAATGGGGTGACGGTTCACCTTTCAGCACAACAATGACCTGAAGCATACAGCCAAAACTGGAGTGACTTTGGTACTAGTCTCCTTGACTGTCCTTGAGTGGCCCAGCCAAAGCCCAGACTTAAACCCCATAGAACATCTGTGGAGAGACCTGAATATGGCAGTTCAGACACTTCTCATCCAATCTGATGGAGCATAAGAGGATCTTTCAAGAAGAATGGGATAAACTGCCCCAATCCATGTGTGCAAAGCTTGAGACTTACCCAAGAAGACTTGAAGCTGCAATTGCTTCCAAAAAGGGCTTCTACAAAGTACTGAATTAAGGGTCTGAATACTTATGTAAATGAGAGATTTGTTTTTTTGATTTTTAATAAATTTGCAAAAATAAAATAAAGACCCATTTTGTCATTGTGGGTCATTGAGTGAAGATTGATGGGCCAAAATGGCAATTTAACCTATTTAAAAGTAAATCTACCATACAATAAAGTGAGCAAAAAGTGAAGGGGTCTGAATACTTTCTGAAGCCACTGTAGGTGCGAACCACAGATATGGTTGACAGTGAGGGAATTCAGAATTCCGTTACCTTGGAAACGCTTATGGCCTTTCTAAAGTCCCTCCCTCCAGACAGTCTGAAGCCCCAAGGAGGCAGTCCAATCAAGTTCAACGTTAATGACATCGCCTGACTCCAACTGCCTCAATCCCAGGGATCAGCAGCTAGAGGGAGGCAGAAAATGACTGAGTGACATTGTGCAATGAGCGGCTGTCCATCAGTGAGAGGCAACACCCAACACCTTCCAGATCTCCTTCTATGTCTCTCCTGCCTGCAGTTAAATGCATAATGGCTGGGCACTGTGGGGGGCACTGTGATTCAGCAATGGTACTTACCCTGTGTTACTTCACTAAATAGCCATAACCATAACTGGATCAGAAAACCAAGAGCAGTGCTACTGACATTGACATAGAATTTTCTTTATTAATTCAATTTAAATGTAAATTTAAACTATTGGCACCCTTATCAATTATTCTAGATAAAATCAAACAAAGTGAAATTGGCAATTCAGATTTACTTTAATTTAGTCTAAAGAAGCTACATTCTGTCATTCCATCACTTCCTGTTACACAAAATAGGTAACATGCAAAATCCCTTTGTCAACCCGGTCTGTCAGCATGGGAAGAGCCAAAGAACTGTCAATTCAGAATAAAAAGATGGTAACTGACCATCACAAGTTGGGTAATGAGTAGAAAAAATAAATAAACAGTTAAACATACCAAAATAATAAAAATGTGTAAAACATATGGAACAGTTGCAAACTTGCCAGGAAGAGGATGCAAGTGTATATTATCCCCATGGATCACAGTTTAAGAATTGTACATTGTCTTGGGGTCACAGAGTAAAAAAACCCCAGAAAATGGCACCTCCATACCTCCAACTCTTTGCTAGGGTTGCACAAAGTCAGCCCTTACTGAAAAACCAAGCATTTTGAGTTTGCCAAACATCATTGGAATTATGATTGGAAGAGAGTGCTATGGTCAGAAGAGATGAAAATTGAATGTTTTGGCCATACACAGCATCGACAGGTTATGGAATGCATGCAAGTGTAAGGGTTCACCTGGGCCTTTCCAGCCCCTGGCCTCTAGCTTTTCACTCATGTCTCCCTGTCTCGTTAGAGTTCATCATTTCTCTTAATTATTAGATTAAGATTCTGTGCGTTTAGTTAATTTAGGTTATTGTCTGCATGTGCCGTGGTGTGTATATACACTCAGTAAGCATTTTATTAGGTATTTATTAGAATTCTACTGCTGTAGCCCATCCACTTAGAGTTATGATGCGTTGTGTGTTAAGAGATGTTCTTCTGCATACCACTGTTGGATTGTGTGGTTATTTGTGTTACTGTCACTTTCACTTTACAGAAATTTCAAGTCTGCATCTCAACTGGGTCTGCAGGGCAATTTTACATGCTTGTTGCTAGGCAACCACGGAACCTATTGATCCCATAATCGAGAGAATCAATTTCTTGGTGACTTGCATACATAAAAAAGAATAGTAGCTAATCGTTGGGTAAAAACAATCATGGCAAGGTGAAATTTCATCCATCTTGTATTGGGGGTCGCGGGGTGCTGTGATAGGCTGGGATTCGGACACGGTACCAATCTATTCACTGCATCACTGTGCGGCCCCATGACAAAAATGTAATGTTGAAATACCACTTCTGTCATTCATTTTACAGCTTACAGTTAGATTCTTTAGTATATAAAAGGCAATGAGTGTTGAATTACCCCTAAGAACATACAGGGTTAGGGTTAGGGTTAGATACAGGGATGGACAAAATAAAGGAAATATACAAAACTGCCTCAGGTATGTTGAGAAAAATTCCTACCCTTTTCAACCTGTGTGCTGTGTTGTGACTGCTATGCATTTCTTTCATTATGGCTTTTTATGATCATCTTTTTATCATAATTTACTATTATTCATAGTATTTTTGTCATGTCTAGTTTATTTTTCACCCCAACACCTTTATGTTTTGTACACTGGACCAGTATACAATTCTTAGTTAAATAAACTTGGTAATTTTGTTTTTGTATTGGAATAGAGCGAGAAAATGTAGTTCGCAAAACTACAAATATTTTACTGGATTTATTAGTCTTGTTAGCCTTGTTAGCTGAACAGCACAATATAAGTTAATGCAACTTATTTATGGTTGCTCTGTTAATAAAAAAAGTGTATTTTAATCACTTACGGTTTTGTAGTTGCAGGAGCCTTACTTGTTTTACGGTGTCACGCTCTTGGGTGTGTTATGTGCGTCAAAGGACTGAAAACAGCTGCAGAAGTGTGTCACTGACACACGTGAGTGCTGGCCTTCTGCATATGCTGTGGTGAGAAGATAAAGAAGGAGGGAGGAACTCCACCCAGCAACAACTTCACCTGCACCCCACAGAACACACTGCAGAGTGGGTGACCTCTATCAATCAATCAATTCATTCACACGGCACAATTCCTACCTGGGTCTGCAATGTAATGCACTTCCCAATGAAATAAATGACTGTCATTAAAAATGTAATGGTAAAAGCATGGTCATAGAAGAAGAATTCAAATAAACCAAAGAAGTTATAAAATTATATACTTAAGTGTCGCTGCAGTCTGAAAACGCATCTCTTCACGCATTGCGGGAGTCCCCTAATACATTGTCACTTGTTTTTCAGCCCCTTGCATTTTGTACCTTAATTTAGGACTTTTGAATTTGTACTGCAGATCCTGAAGTTGTAGATGTCTGACTTGGCCTATCAACCTTGTGTACTAGTCTTATTTTCATGGCTTTACAACCAATCACATGTGAATTGTACCTTATCCACCCTGTTCTATTTGTTCTATGATATGCACTTTTTTGTATGTTGCTTTGGATAAAAGTATCTGTTAAATAAAATTTAATGTCATGTGTATTTGGATAAAAGCATCTGTTAAATAAAATATAATGTAATGTGTATTAAAAATATTATTTAAGTTTACGAATACTTGAAGGGCCAGTTTCACAGATACAGATTAGGCCTACTCCTACATTAATTGGAAGATTAAAATGGAGAATCTTCATACAAAACAAAATTTTGTCCAGGAATAAGATTAGTCTGTGTCTGTGAAACTGGCCCAAAGTGTACTTGGTTTTGTACTTTAAAGTATGCAAAAGTATACTTCTTTGAAAGTATATTTCCAAATATATGGCATTATGTCGTACTTTATTGTATTTAAAACAAGTACACTAAATGTGCAATCAGTGACCAATTTATTAGGTCAATTTGTTAATCCATCCATCCATCCATCCATCCATAATCTTAACCCGCTTATCCTGAACAGGGTCGCAGGGGGGCTGGAGCCTATCCCAGCATACATTGGGTGAAAGGCAGGAATACACCCTGGACAGGTCGCCAGTCCATCACAGGGCACACACACCATTCACTCACACACTCATACCTATGGCCAATTTAGACTCTCCAATCAGCCTAACCTGCATGTCTTTGGACTGTGGGAGGAAACCGGAGTACCCGGAGGAAACCCACGCATACACGGGGAGAACATGCAAACTCTGCACAGAGAGGCCCCGGCCGACGGTGATTCGAACCCAGGACCTCCTTGCTGTGAGGTTAATGGAAATATTAAATCAGCCAATCATGTAACAGCAACTAAATGCATAAAAGCATGCAGACATGGTCAAGAGGTTCAGCTGTTTTTCAGACCAAATGTCAGAATGGGAAAGAAATTACTTCGACAGTAGAATCATTGTTGGTGCCAGACAAGGTGGATTGAACTGCTGATCTCATGGGATTTTCATGCACAATAGTCTCTAGAGTTTGCAAAGAAACAAAAAGTATCCAGTGAGCAGCAGCTATGCAGGCAGAAACACATTGTTAATGAGAGGTCAGAGGAGAACGGGCTAAGCGCAGAGGAGAACCTACCTAATAAAGTGCTCACTGAACATAAGCCAGCTTTATTTATTTTTCATTTATTCGTTGATTCATCACCATGAGCAATGGAAACGATTTTGCAGGTAACATTATTATTAGTAATATTGACAGTGATAATAAATCTTTAAAGGTTTTCAAATTTATTGTTTGTGTTTATTTGTTTATAACCATTCATGCCAATCATTCAAGTATTGTTCAATGTCAAATTTATGTTTTATATATATATATATATATATATATATATATATATATATATATATATCAGTGGAGGCTGGTGACTTCCAGAATTGAGGAGGCCATTTTTTTCCGCTTGCTCACTTCACTCGCGATGGAATGTTCCCTGTTCTCTTATCTGTCTTTGTGCTGGCCAAAGGCATACTATTTGGAGTGTAAGCTACAGTCAGAAAGTTCTGGCTGATGAAATTCATTGTGCAGAGCTTAGCCTTGTGCCTTCCTGAAGAAATGACATTGCTGTAAGTCTATGAGCCTGCCTGATAATTAAGCTGAGAAATGACATTTGGATGTAATATAAATGCCAAGTAAACATGTGTAAAAGGCAGGAATTTTAATTATGTAGTTAAAAACAATTTTGTTTAGCTTACATTTTTCATTCTTCTACAGCTTCAACATGTAATCACCAATTTAATCAAGTTTAGCATATAAAAAAGATAAGATAACGCTTTCTTTATCATATGTAGTTTTATTCAATATATTTAATATAAAATATGTAAAAATATGGTTCCAGTTGGCTTTATCTAACGTTAACGTTATCCACTAGAGGGCAGCACTCTATTCGTATTTAGAGTGAATTTCCTCACAGAGCAACAATTCGGTAATTTGATATGGAAGATTATTAAATTGACTTGTAATAAAACGAAATGGACTACATTAAAAATAAAACTGTTCAATAAATCCCAAATGGTGTCTAACATGACCTATTGAATGTCATTTTCACTCCCTAGTATCTGGAATCTGCATATCTCCAGCCCAAGAGCTCAAATTGCGCTAGAATCTCGCCGACTTCCGAGGTAGTTTTAAGCAAAAGTGTTTGGCCAAATGAGCAAATGAACTCCAGGGATGATAGCCAGGGGTGTTCTCTAAATTTCCTGAAAAGCACAAGTTGATAGGACACTCGTAGCCACTATGGCGAGTGTTTGTTTGACTGAAGTGACTAGCGAATTCTCAAAATGGCTTCTGTGTTGAATAGGAAAGGAAAGGATAGTTGATTCCAAATGAACCAGTAGCATGTGATTGGACGAACAAAATGTCAATCTTTCAGCCCTGGACACAATGCATGGTGAGGCCAGGCCTCCGTTGCCCACCCATTTTCAGTGATCTGGCCAATCACATATTGGCATGAAAAAAAATGCATTACATTGACTTCTATGAAAAGCTAATTTCCTAGGGGAGGCCTGGCCTCCCTTAATACACACTGATAGGGAAATCTGGCCTGTTGCTTTACAATTGCAATATTGGGTTTTAGCCATGGGAAAATTTAGATTTATGAACAAAACTAAAATAATATGAATATAAAAAAATAAAAAATCTGTTTTTTGTTAAAATAAATAAATAAAATAAATATATTTATTGTTCTTTTTAAATCTCTCTCTTCTCTCAAATTATTGGGGAGGCCAGGCCTCCTCCACCTCTATGGAGGAGCCTCCACTGATATATATATATATATATATATATATATATATATATATATATATATATATATATATATATATATAAGCTTTGGCCATACAAAATGTACTGTTCTGTCATGCCAATAAAGCAACTTTAATTGAATTAAATTTCATTGATAATATCAAAGTAACAACATCATCAAAAGAATAGGCTATGACACAATGTGGATTCATGTTATCACCGATCTCTTCGGCTGAGAAGCGATCTGTGTGCAGGGAACTCAATTTCAATTCAACTCAATATGCTTTATTGGCAGGCAATAAATATGTACATATTGCTAAATAAATGGAATTTTGCAGACGCTGTGTTATCCAGAGCGACGTACAACAAACATAAAACATACACGAATAAAACATGAACAATTAAATGAACAGTTAACAAACCAAACAACAATGACATTAATAATAGATAAATAGGGTTTGTCTTCATTGTCATCACAGCCTCTCAGGCTATGGCAGGTAGAAATGAATTTTGCTACCAGGGTCACGCATCTCCCATCCTACTTGAACTCTCTCTCTCAACCCTTTTCAGCGTATCAATCAATGAGTCAATCACGGCCGGTTTGTGCGCGGGTGTGCGCGTGAACAAGTCCGTGCAGTGTGACCTAAAACCATGCGGACCAAATTTGAATAGAATGAATCCTAGATCTTCTTCTGTGTAGCTCAGAAAATAAATCCGTCACTGGAGAGTAATTAGTTCACAGTGAATACATTTTAGAGTTGAAAAGTACGGTCTAAAATAATATCTTTTGGCCAGGGTAAATTCGCAGTTTTGAATGGACTTCAATGGTGAAAATGTTCAGGGGCAAACTGCAATACCTTGAGTAACCACTAGAGCTTCTCAGAGAATGGCAATCCATTCCCTGGCCCCCTGCTTTAGACACAACCCGGTTGGCGTGGCTGGATGTGAATGATATGTCTAGCGCCCTCCCGCATCAGTCAGATGCCTCTTGTATAAGTAAGTATCGAGCAAGCCGAGTCACGGAGCTGTTTACATACAGGCGAGTTTGTTTGTTAACATCTAGTCTAACGTTAGCTATCATGTGAAGATTGGTCGTCACTTTATTTATACCAGCGTATTGTTGGCTAGCTGAAGTAAACATGACCAGTTAACGTCTCTGAAAAATCAAACGTGTTAACGTTACCTAGCTCTATGTGAAACAAAACCAAAAGTTATTTTGCTAGCTAGGTAGCTAGCCAATGTTAGTCATTATTTTCAAGTTCCCGAAAATTACCTAGCTAGTCTAACGTTACACTGGTTACACCGGTTAACATTAGCTAGATTAATTTACCGAGCTAGTCTAGAGCTAGCGGTATAGCTAGCTAGTGCTAATAGTTATATTTTTAGTTGTAATGTTATAACTTAGTTATGACGGCAGCTAGCTAGCTTGTTATCGCCGTATCGTTACCCTAAAATTGACAACGACAGCCAAATTAGTTAGCTGAGATTTTAAGGAACACGGTGTTGTTACATACTAGCTAGCTAGCTAAGCTAATAATACACGCTGAAAATCGAGTTTTCACGAATGCTGTAACTGTTAGCTAGCGTAACGTTAGTTATAGCAGCTAACAACTGTCAGTTGCGCTGTTAGCGTTCGCGAATATCTACAATTGCCTATCTAGGCTAGTAGTAAGTTAGCAAGTCTAACTAGCTAGCTAGCTCTAGCTAAACAAATTAAACGTTTTCAGTAAACGTTGAATTTAATTGACATTCAAGAGATCCACGTGTGTAAACGGCGATTTCTGGTTTAAATATTTTCATATGATATTGGAATATCAGTGCAGTTTGGCAATTGCTGATTTAAGTTACGGTTTTAAAATGTTGTTTAGACAGCTGGCGGAAGTTAACTTAAATGAGCTACACCGCTGTCTTCACGTTCATGTCTTGATAGCATACTACCTAGCTAGCTTTGTAGCCGGTTAGGAAAAAGGAATTTAGTAATCCTTGGCTTAAAAAAACAATTTTTCTCCAAATTGGTTATTTGAACACATATTTCACTTTCATTTCTCATTTCATTTTCACTTTCCTTGCTGTCGTTTATGACAGTATTAACGTTTATTAAGATCGCTTGGATGAACGTTTTTGGATATCGAAGCATAAATCGTATGCACAAGCATGCTTATTATAGCTCTAGATGAGTTATGTGTTTGTCTGCTTTGCGCAGAACCCTTGCCCAGCCATCGTGCAGATCGACCCATGGTGAGACGGGTTCACGGTGACCCAAGCTGACACGCCATGGCTTGTGTGGAGGAACCTCCTGAGAAGTAAGGATGCAAAGTCTCATCTCCCTAACTTGTACATAGTTTCTCTACCAAATAATGTGTGCACAGAAATGCCAATAGTGTGCATATAATCATTTAACTGTCAGTGAACTGTAAAAAAGGAACACACAACCTTCCATAATAACGATTTTTGCAAAAATGTACTTATCAGAACAAAGTACCAGTTGATTAGGCTTACCTTGCTTGTCTAACAAGCTATAGGTTACCCTAGGAATGCTAGCTTGCCAACCCACATAGTTATAAAGCTGAGATGGAGTCGTTTTTGTTCATGATATTGTTAACTACCCCTCAGCATTTTTATTACACATTTTATTCTTCCAGGCCTCAGAAAAGTGATTGGAGACATGGTTCCATATAATTTCTATTGTAAAAAAAGGTATTAAAGGTATTTTCCAAAAACATCTGGACCAAAACGATCATCGTTTCATAGACTACAACACATAATGAAAAAATGGGCTGATAAGGTTTTCTTTGCTTGTTAAATCATCTTGGGTTTTTACATTGAAGTCAGCGGGCAAAAATCTCTTCTGCGCTCAGCAGCCAGACTCCCTGTGCCTCACTGCTGAGGTTGGCAGAGCGTTCCAGTCTAGTTATACACTCACTGAGCGCTAGGAACACCTGTACACCTTCTTATTCATACGATTATCTAATCAGCCAGTTGTGTGACAGCAGTGCAATGCACAAAATCATGCAGATATGGCTCAAGAGCTTCAGCTAATGTCATCAACCATCGGAGTGGGGAAAATTTTGATCTAACCCCGTGTTTACACTACGGGTGCATCCCGATAGCTGGAAAGTGCATACTCCTTCACTCCACTACCACCCTCCTCCAGTCCGTGCCCCGGAAACCGCTCTTTGTGGACTCCCTCGTCTGACCCATTTTCGATGTGTACGAACAAAATGGCTAAAACTCTGCGCTCCTCCACTCCACCAATGAAGTGTACAACGTTGTATGTTTTAGCGGAAGTCTTTTCACATTTCTGGATGACTTCATCATGCTCACGCCCACATACTAGGAAAACCCAACCCACAAAATCTAGCACCGTTCAGATCCAGGAGAACTTCCAATTCCCCCAGTTATGGAAAATATTTAGGCAAATTTGTGTGTCATTATTATCACGCATGTCATCCTACCCAGATTGGGAAATGTCATTTTGTTTTTATGGCTCATATCCTACAAACAAATTCAGCATTTTGAAACGGGGAAGCAGATTTATATAGGCTATGTGTTTGTACATAAAACCAGCACGACTCTTCATAAGCACAGGAACTAGAATTATTTCAGTAGCCTACATAAATATGCATGGATGAATTTAGTCAACCATTTCCAAATGGCATATTTATTACCATTTATTACCATTACATTAGGAAATAGTTATTTTTGAAAATGAACACTGAACCCTGGAAAACAATAACTCGCATAGGAAGTGCCCTATAGGCTAGGCAATGTTTCACTCATCTACAGAAATGTTTCTGAATTGGCGTATGCGAGATGCAAATGACAATAGCCAAGAAAATATTAAATATAAATACGGTATTCAGATTGGACACATTGGGATTCTGGGATTACAGTAAATAGTTCTGTTTGTTTTGATTCTTACTTTAATCAAATGTTGCTGGTTACATATTAATTAGTGTCCTGAGGCGAACCGCAATGTCAGGTTCTTGTTTTTACAGGCTACTATATCCTACCATGCAATATGCAATTTGTGCTTGAAATGTACAAGCGATTTTATAGCTTTAAATGGGCTGACCACGTGTATGATCTCTTAATTGGCTATGGGAATATGTGTGGGGCAAAATAAATAATGATTATGACCGGGCTATTTCCTCAACACAGGACGTCGACTTTGATTGTTCCACTCGTTAACTCCACTGCCCTGCCAGAGAGTGTGTGTGTGTGTATGTGTGTGTGCGCGCGTATATATATGCCCACGCCCATATGACCGTGTGTGTATTGCAGGCACTGCTGGGTGTGCTTTGCGACTGAGCGGGAGGACCGTGTAGCGGAGTGGGTGAGCCCCTGCAGGTGTAAGGGCTGCACAAAGTGGATCCACCAGGCCTGCCTGCAGCGCTGGCTGGATGAGAAGCAGAAGGGCAACAGCGCCGGAGCCGTCAGCTGCCCCCAGTGTGGCACCGAGTACCACATCGTCTTTCCCAAAATGGGTACGTGCGCTCACACCCTCTGCCCTCAGGATTCTCCCCCTCCCTCCCAGGACTGTTTCTTTTCCTCTACGGAAGACTTTTTCCTCTCCCTACCTCCAGGACTGTTTCTCTTCCTCTGCGGAAGACGTTTTTCCTACAGCACGCATATGCGCCGGGGGCAGTGCCAGGAAATACAATATGAAATTTAGATGTCATCTCCTGTACAGTCCCCTCAAAAAGCATTGGAACAGCAATTCCTTTGTTTCAGCTATGCACCGAAGACAATTGAGGTCATGAGATGACAGATCCAAATTTCATCGTTTATTTCTTGGTATTCTCATCTAGATTTGTTAAACAACTTAGAACATAACATCTTTTGTATCAGACAACCCAATTTCTTGTTGCTCAGATGTGTCCTGTGAGAAAAGTAAGCCATTCTGAAGCTTAGAAAAGACGGAAAATCATTTTGTATAGTTTGTACAACAACTTGGAATGTCCTGAAAAAGAAAGAAACCACTGGTGTACTAAGCAACAGGTGGACAGCTGGACCAAGGAAAACAACAGCAGTTGACTGTCATTGTAAGAGCTGTGTAAAAGAACCTCAAAACGTCAGTCAGTGACATCACAAACGATCTCCTCAGGGCAGGGGTGAAGGTATCTCAATCAAGCGTTCAAAGAAGACTTAGAGCACAGCATTTTAGAGACTAGACCACAAGATACAAACCACTCATCAGTAGTAAGAATCGGAAGGCAAGTGTATGAGCCAGAGATGAGTTCTGGAACAAAGTTTTATGGACTGGCTATTCCTGAAGTAGCGAGCCTTCTCACCTCTCTTTCCCTTGCCACCTCACTTCTCCTGACCTCATCTCTGGATTTCTGATCTCAATAACTAAAATAACCAATAAAATATTGTTAACATTCATTAGTTTGCTAGTGAGGCAGTTAGGATCAAATAAAGTTTCCAACTCGTTAGCTAGCGTTAGTTCGCTGGCTAGTTTGCTGCCCATCAAGGGTGAGCTAGCTACATAGATCACCCACAGAAGTTTGCACTTTGCTTGCTAACACAAAAGGATAAGAGGCTAAACAGTTGTCAGAATCATCCAAAAACTGTAATGGCAGCACACCTAGCTGTTAGCTAACAGTCTCTCTGTCAAATACAGCAGCATCCAAATCTCAGGTCCGAGTGCACGGGGAAAGAGGCTTGCATTCTTATTGGCTGCATGTATTCAACACAGGCAACGTCGCGCAGGCCTTGCAGGTATTGAAGTGAATAGAAATTCAGGACCTGAGAAACTGAGGAAACTAGAAACTGACCGGGGTCCACCCCTCCATTTCCATCCCTGTGGATACCTTGATACAGAGTACTGGTCCCCACCCTTCTTTTCTTTCTCTCCCCTAATCTCAATATTCTCCCTCTCCCCATCTTCTCCAGGCCCCCTGGTATACTTCCTCCAGCAGCTGGACCGGGTGCTCTCCAGGATCAGCCCCTTTGCAGCAGCCGGAGTCGTGGTGGGCACAGTGTACTGGTCAGCGGTCACTTATGGAGCAGTCACAGTCATGCAGGTGGGCACAGTGTACTGGTCAGCGCAATGGTGTCTGAATGGCATGTGGAGAGGCAGTGAACGGCTTGAAAAGCTTCCGTACATCAACCTGCCAGATCCAGATGTGCATCTGTGCACTCCAGGGACTGCACCCACCATCATCATCTCCTCACCTCATCCCATTCCCCTCCGCTCTCCCCTTCTTTCTCCTCACCTGTCCTCATCCCATTCCTCTTCGCTTCTTTCTCCTCTTCTCCAAGGTGGTAGGTCATAAGAAGGGGCTGGATGTGATGGAGAGGGCAGACCCCCTCTTTCTGCTCATGGGGCTGCCCACCATTCCGGTCATGCTGGTGCTGGGGAAGATGATTCGCTGGGAGGACTACATCGTCAGACTGTGGCAGAAACACTCCACCAAACTGCAGCTGCTCAGCGGTGTCTGGCCAGGTAGGGCCCGACAGGAACAGGAAGGAATTCTTAAAGTTAATTAACTTTGTATGAACTGAATTTTCAATTCTAAAAAACTGAGAAGCTCATGTTAGTAAGAGAGGCAAGTTGAACACATCAGTGCGAGGTCCATCACACGGCCTGTAGCGTAGTGGTTAAGGTAAATGACTGGGACACACAAGGTCGGCGGTTCTAATCCCGGTGTAGCCAAAATAAGATCTGTACAGCCGTTGGGCCCTTGAGCCTGCATTGCTCCAGGGGAGGATTGTCTCCTGCTTAGTCTAATCAACTGTACGTCGCTCTGGATAAGAGCGTCTGCCAAATGCCAATAATGTAATCACACGGGTCTCTGGTATCCTGCAGGGATTGGCCGGCCCGTGCCACGGGTGCCGGGGGATGGGGGTTACAGCAGCGACCACCTCTCAATTTCACGCACCCTGTGCGGTGCCCTGGTCTTCCCCTCCATCGCCAACCTGGCGGGGCGTCTGATGTTCCGGAGAGTTCCATCCAGCCTGCAGCGCACCATACTGGTGAGGGGGTGAGGGTGGATGAAATGAGTGTGGAACAGAGAGGAAGGATAGAGGGTGACGTCAGGGAGAGTGTAAGGGAGCAATCGAGAGAACATTTGGGACGGGTGGAGATAGCAGCAGGTGAACACGGCTGATCTCGTGTTCTTCACTTCACAATACCAGCTTCATGGGGGCCGCGGTGACGCACGGCCAAAGTAACGGACCTTGATGCAGGCATCAGTTCGTTACAGTTGCACACCGAGGACCGGTTCGATTCCCGGTCCTGTCAAAAGCTGAGTTTGGCCGGCTCTGATGGAGCGGCATAATTAGCTCGCTGCTCCAAGGGAGGGACTAGTAGGGATGGCCGCGTGCATGGCTGTGAGACGAGACGGCTTGAAGAAGGCGTGCTGTTCTCCCTCTGGGCCGCCGATGGGACGGGGGTGTAAGCAGTGTATCCCCCAGCTAACACTAATTGGATTAGATAGGGTACAATTGGCTACCAAATTGGGAGAAAATGGGAAAAATCTGAAAGAATTATTCCCAAAAAAACCCCCCAAAAAACCCTATACCTGTCAAACTGTCACACGCCGGCCCATCTGACCGCTCTTCCTCCCCCTCACAGGGCGGCATTGCGTTCGTGCTGATCAAAGGCATGCTGAAGGTGTATTTCAAACAGCAGCAGTATCTGATCCAGGCCAACCGCCACATCCTGAACTTCCCCGAGAGGGAGGGGCTGGGCGAGGGGCCTCAGGAGGACGACAACGAGGACAGCGGCAACGAGTGAAGACCCGGGGGGTCCGTCCGCCGGCTGCCCGATTAGAATGAACCGTTGTGTAATCTAAAAAAAAAAATCAGCTTTTGTTTCCTTTACCTCTCAGCTATTCTCCCCTTTCTCAGAATGTGCTTTTACTGTGCAATTATTTATTAATAAAATTATGTGATTCCTTCTGTTTTTTTTTTTTTGGTTGCATTAAGTATAGGGGAAATGCCTGTGGCACCACTGTAGCTAGGCCAAGCGGTATGAACTGGTGGCCAGTCCTGTGAACACTGTCCAGTGTGGCTGAAGTCAGGGGTCGCGACGGGAAGGCACATGTGCTCCTGATCCGGGGAATCGGGTCCTTTGAGCAAGAAAACATCAGCGCATCCTTTGACAAGTATTTTTTGTGAATCCAACTCGCCCACCTCCCGATGGGTGGAGCTAGGGGCAAGAAAACTGAGGAGAAAAATAAGGTATTGGAGTGAGCCCCTCGAAATTTAGAGAGCATGAATTATGGCAATGGACATTCCTGAGAATGTGGGGTTAAGGGCCTTGCTCAAGAACCCAGCGGCTGTGCAGGTCTTACTGTGGCTACACCGGGGCTTGAACCACTGATAAAGTCAGTCCCTGAGTTCCAGCAGAGTTGGCAATCGTGTTGGAGTACCTGTAAGACAGTGTGTTGACGTCTTTTCGTCTGCCAACCCGGAAGTTTCTTCCGCTATGGGTTTTATTGGCAGATTTCCAATGCTGTTCTACAACTAAAATTACACCCCTTAATACCTCAGCTGTGAATTTTGAAGCAGTTTCGGTGGATCCAGTAGAGAGTATTACTGGCTGGATTAAATTATCTACAACTATCGTGTTGTTGGACACAGAAGTAAACTCCCTTTTTTGTAGAGGTATTCAATAGCTGCATTGGACTGCTTCCTTACCTTTTCAGGTTTGGTTTGGTTATTGAGGCTAAAACTATGACTGATCATGTCGTAGTGCTTAGCCCTTTGAGTAAATTTGTCTGGCCCCACTTCCACACCTCAAGCAATGAAAGCAATCATCCTCCCCTGATCTTTCCTTTTTGCGTTTTGAAACACTGCTGCCTTCTGATTTGTGGATCTTGGTTTTACCTTTTACTGCAACCATCTTGGAAGCTGTGGTTTGGGATTTTCTTTCACATTCACTTTTGTGACTGTACCCTGTTATTTAAGATAGTTTGAACCTTCATCTTTAGAAATTGAATATTTGTTGCAACTTAATAAAATGATTCATTTTAATATGGTTGAGTTGTACATTTTGATAAGGTTGATCCAAAAGGTTGCTCTGCACATCAACCAATTGGGCAATAATAATTGATATCAAACCGGGGTCAAATACAATAATTATTTTGGATCTAAATACTTTTCTTCACTTGACTTTGATGTATTAGAACCTTCAAACTGCTCTAAAAAAGTGTAGACCCTGCCATCTGGGCCTCTAGGTTGGCTGAACTGCATCAGGCAAGATCAAGCGCAGAAAAGTATTTGAATCCCAAACGATTTGACCTAAAAATGAGCCTTCAGCAAAATGCATTTCCTCAACACACATCCAGGGCGGGCAAACTAAAGCGGCAGCCTCATAAAATGTTTGCCAAAATTCACTACATAAGTCCTTTCCACAGAGCACAAGTGAGAAACAACTTTAATTCCCAAATATGAAAATACACAAACGTATTCTTTTGTAAAAAAAAAACCGGAACAAACAGCCTGCTTACAGGCAGTCAGAAGCGACCAGTGATTAATGGAAAATGACCCTGAAGAAATAGAAATAGCTGTAGAATGAATATGTTGTATAAGCAAGCCTTCTGAACACCTTGGGGGTCCAAATCTGACCCTTAAAACGTATGCTGTTGTAAAGCAGCTCTTATTTATAAATGTATAGGAAATGTACACACTAGCAACAAAGCAGTCCTGGAAACCAACAAACTGCAGAACAATTGTTTTGTTCTCTGTACTGTGCAGTTTCTAAAGACTGACTCTTTGCAGGTTTAAATGTGGCTGGGTGGGAGGAGTCCATTGGTCAGCCACGTGTTTGTTCCCAAGCCCTGAGCGTGTCATTGGTTAGCCGCGTGTTTGAGTTTGCGCTGGGAACGGCGGATGAAGCTCTTCAGTTTCCACTCGCTGGCCGGGAGCATTTGCAAGCCGTTGTGGACACAATGTACGGTCATCTCATCTGCATACGTCAGGTTCTGTAGCACCTGCAAGA
>NC_083771.1:15841902-15846902 GCF_963514075.1 Conger conger
CAAGCCTTACATTATGCTGCTGAACTCCTCATTCGGGCCTCCTGTCAAAAAGTGCTTTGATTATGACAATATACATTCCAATAGTGAAAACATCCATTTGTTCAAAAGGGAACAAAGTAACATTTTTTTGTGGTGAAAAGTCAGTGAAATGCAGCCTTGCCTTTCAGGTGAAAACCCAGCTAAATTTGGTTGAAAAGTAGCCAGCCTGGTATCCTGGTAAAACGTGAGCGATATTGGGGTTATTGGGATAATATAGTCTGCGTGTGTAAAACGGCTCAAGTTAGCTGTCCCCCCCCCCTCTACATGTCAAGATTCCAGCTTTTGCTCACAGAGTAGCTGTCCCGTTTCATGCTTATTTCCGCCCCAGTGTAAATAGGGTGTAAAGATGTGTAATAATGTGTCACAGTGTGTAATAATGAATATAGTGGATATTGTACCTGTCTTGTTTGGTGCTGATTTTCTGCTCCAGTTGCCTCTTCTGGCTCTTCTGGTCTAACAGGAGCTTCTTCTGAGCGCGGAGCTCGTTGTCCCGGCGCTCCAGCTGGCTGAGCCGATCCTGCAGGTCCTTCAGACGAGTGTCCATTTCCCCCAGGCTCCGCTCGGCGGCCTGTTCAGAGGTCAGAGGTCAGAGGTCAGAGGTCACGCAATCTTCTTCTCAGAGGCCCAGAGCGGTGGTGCATGATTGACAGGTGTCAGTCACCCTCATCTTGTCCTCCAGCTGCCATTTCTCGTCCATGTCTATCGTCATGGAGAGGAACTGGGAGGGGCGGAGGGCGGAGTTACTGGAGATGGTCTTATTGCTGTAGGAGGACTTCTTCACCGTGTACTTCTCCTCGGCTGTGAAAAAGATCCGCAACTGAGACTCTCTGATGACCTGAGTGTGTGTGAAAGTGTGTGTGAAAGAGTGTGTGCGTGTGAGTGGGTATGAGAGTGTGTGAGTGGGTATGAGAGTGTGTGAAAGTGTGAGTGTGTGAAAGAGTGTGTGTGTGAGTGTGTGTGTGTGTGTGTGTGTGTGTGTGTGTGAAAGTGTGTGAGTGAAAGTGTGAGAGAGAGAGAGAGAGAGAGAGAGAGAGAGAGAGAGAGAGAGAGAGAGAGAGAATTAAAAACCTCAATTTAGACATTTTCCAGAAACAGATATTAGAGCATCAAAAACTAAACCAGCCAGCAACAAAAAAGAAACAAACTTTGTGTGGAGGTGTGTTAGGAGGCAGAGCCTCTGTGTGGAGGTTTGTTAAAAGGTAAAGTGCGTACCCTCTGTGTGGAAGTGTGTCAGGAGGCAGTGCGTATCCTCTGTGTGGAAGTGTGTCAGGAGGCAGTGTGTACCCTCTGTGTGGGAGTGTGTCAGGAGGCACAGCGCGTAGCCTCTGTGTGGAAGTGTGTCAGGAGAGCGTACTGTTTCGATCATGGCCTTGGTTTTCTCCGTTCCCACGGGAATGTCGTTGACTCGGTGCTGGTGGCACAGGTAACTCATCACCTCCTCTGGAGCGTCAAACAGCTCACGCAGGTAGGAGAAAAAACCAAAGTACCTGCCCAGAAAGCACACACACAAGATACCTTACATTACCAACAGCACACACGCAAGATACCTTACATTACCAACAGCACACACACAATATAATTACATTACCAACAGCACACACACAATATAATTACATTACCAACAGCACACACACAATATAATTACATTACCAACAGCACACACACACAAGTTACCTAACATTACCAACAGCACACACGCAATATAATTACATTACCAACAGCACACACACAAGATACCTTACATTACCAACAGCACACAAACAAGATACCTCACATTACCAACAGCACACACACAAGATACCTTATTACACACAGCACACACACAAGATACCTTACATTACACACAGCACACACACAATATACCTCACATTACCAACAGCACACACAATATATATATATATATATAGAGAGAGAGAGAGAGAGAGAGAGATTATATCCCCAATAAATATTAAATATTAAATATTAAATATTAAATGAAAAACCCAAGAGAGAGATTATATCCCCAATATTTAAGAGTGGAGACAAATTCGACCCCAATAACTACCGAGGCATCTGTGTGAACAGTAACCTGGGAAAGGTTTTCTGCTGTATTCTGAATGCCCTTATACAGGCCTTCCTTATCAAGCACAATGTCTTGAGTAATGGTCAGATTGGCTTCCTACCAAAACATCGAACTACTGACCACATTTACACCCATGTTTTACAAAAAAAACAACAGAAAATCTTTGCATGCTTTGTAGACTTTAAGAAAGCAGACGACTCAATTTGGCACGATGGATTATTTTATTAAATTTTGCAAAGCGGTGTAGGGGGCAAATTCTATTATTTAATCCAATCTATGTATATGGACAACAAAAATGCTGTAAAAATTGATAACAGCAGAACAGAATACTTCACTCAGGGGCGTGGGGTGAGATAGGGCTGTAGCTTGAGTCCAACTCTGTTCAATATCTACATCAATGAGATAGCGGTGGTATCTACAGCTCCTGGACTCCCCCTAAACAATACGGAAGTGAAATTTTTGCTCTTTGCGGATGACCTGGTGCTGCTCTCGCCCTCTGAACTACAGCAGCATCTAGATCTGCTGGAGCAATTCTGTCAGAACTGGGCCCTGACAGTTAATTTGGCCAAAACAAAGATTGTGATCTTCCAAAAGAAAGCCAGATCACAGGCAGGCAGACACCTTTTCACTCTAGGAAACACCTCTCTAGAGCATTCTTTATGTTATGATTATCTAGGCCTGAAACTCAGTGCCTCAGGAAGCTTTGACCTTGCAGTGAATGCACTAAAAGATAAAGCTCGTAGAGCTCTCTATGCCATCAAAAGGAATTTCCATAAAATACAAACCCCAATTCAAATCTGGTGCAAAATATTCGACAGTGTCATAATGCCAATTGCATTATATGGATGCGAGGTATGGAGTCCACTCAGTATATTAGTATATATAATCAGTTTATTAGAAACATTCTCAGAATCCAAAGGAAAACACCCACAAATGCATGCAGGGCAGAATTAGGCAGATTCCCATTGGCATTAAACATACAAAAAAGATCCTTAAAATTCTGGATCCACCTAAAATCTAGTGCTGAAAACACCATAAAGTTTCAAGCATACAAAACCCAAGAGGTTAGCCCTAAAACCAGTCCCCTTTGCCAGTTGGTTCTGAGGTTAACTAACACACTAACCCATGATTCTCAGACCAACACTGCTTTCCAAAATCAAACCAAAATTACCCAAATTATGAAACAAAGTAAGAAAACATATCTGGAACATTGGAGTAATCAAACCAAATCACAATCCAAATTAGAATGCTACCTCAACCTAAAGAGAGATTATGAATTCGCAGAGTATTTTTACACTGTCAAAGAAAGCAGAGGCAAATCCTCACCAAATACAGGCTCAGTGACCACAGCCTAGCAATTGAGACAGGCAGATACAAAAAATCATGGCTGCCAAGAGACCAACGCATTTGTGGTCACTGCACGACTGGTGAGGTTGAGACAGAGACGCACTTTCTCCTTCATTGTGATAAATTCACAAAAGAAAGAGCCCAACTTTCAAAAGTAATACCTGATTTAGACTCATTAAGCAACACAGATAAACTGACTATAATACTGGGAGAGGGGCAAACAGCTCCTCTGGCTGCCCAGTTTGTCAAAGCCTTCCATGATGCGAGGGACAGTGTGTAGTTCCAAATCTACTGGATCTCCACCCTGTGTGTGTTCATATCTGTCTGTTCCTATAACCAGCACCGTTGTTGATTTTTGTCTGCTGGTTGTTATTGTTTTGTCTTCACTGTCATTATTATTATTATAATTTTTTTTTAATTTTTATTATCACTACTGTTATTATCACTTGATTTTTTTATTTTAATACAACAATGCCTTGGCAACACTGAAAAAGGAATGGTCATGCCATTAAAGCCACTTGAATTGAGGAGAGAGAGAGAGAGAGAGAGAGAGAGACTCAGGAGAGAGAGAGAGAGAGAGACTCAGGAGTGAGAGATACTGACTGCAGGTCCTCGATTGGTCGGGAGGGAGGTCTGTTGGCGCAGGACACTGCTGGGGCAATCACCGCATTGACACGCAGCCTCTGGCGGTCTCGCACCTGAGACACCAAAGACTCTGTTACAATCTAGCACCATCTAGAACCTAGCACTGAGAAGCACAGCTAGCTACCTTGGCAAGTTGGACTGTTCTAATGTTTGCTCAAAATAAAAAAGCATTTGCTTCAATAAAACAAGAAATGGGAACATACAGAATGTGGCCATTCTATTTTCGACCACTCTAAATGTTTTGTCCAGCACCGCCTAAAGTCCAATCCACACCCAACAAAGTGAAATTAGCAAAAGAGATTGTGGGCAATGTAGTGCCAGGCCACAGAGCTGCATTTTGGATGATGATAGGGAAGTGATATCTAGAGAACAACTCTTTTTTTTTTTCTTTTTGCCATTCAGCAGTGGAAGGACCAAAATAAATTAGTGAACTGAATTAGAGTACCATTCCCCATTAATTCTTCACAGCTAATGCTGTATGTACACGTAGCATGTAGATGCTATGCAAACACTGTAGGTACATGCAACATGTAGATGCTATGCTAACACTGTAGGTACATGCAGCATGTAGATGCTATGCTAACACTGTAGTTACATGCAGCACTTTGATGCTATGCTGATGACATGCTCACCTCAGTCATAAACGCCTCCATGTCGTCTTGCCTCTGAAAGACGAAAGCTCTCAGGTCGTTCTGGGGGATGACGTTCTCGATGTACTTGGCGTGCCGAGAGTCTTTGACGTTAACCTGAAAGGCAGGGCGTGTCAAACGCAGGAAGAACCGCTTTGCTGCACCAGAATTCAGGACCACAGACTGCATACTGACCACCAACATCATGGGCTCGTACACGTTGCCTTTGAAACGCTGACGGTTGTTCCGCAGCCACTGCAGGGCGTGGTACGTGTCGC